>NC_056730.1:977214842-977437342 GCF_019279795.1 Protopterus annectens | reverse complement strand
AGCACAAATAAACAACTGGACTGGTATTTCACAACAGGAATTGTTAATTGAAGGGACACGGCATGTGTATGCTGCAAACCTGGCTATGAGAAAGCAACCTAGACCTTTAAAAATAACGATGCAATCTTACCAGCAGAAGGAGTTGATACTAGCACAACTGTGGCAAAAGGACAAATTACTAAAAGTGGGAGACAGCACAGTGTTTGTGAAGAATGACTACTCAAAGTACACCAGGCAGAAGAGGAGCAAGTTTATTGCATTATTCAGGGAATGTCAAGAGGCAGGCATGAGAATCAAACTGCTGTACCCAGCTATCATCAAAATATTTTTTCCCTGGAGGGGCAAAATCATTTTTTGATGAAGTACATGCTAAGGAAGAAATACAAAAGTTTGTCTAACAAAAAGTGAGCTGTGAAACAGAAGGAGATGTGCTTCTTGATCTTCAGGTAATAAAGACCACAGAGAGACTGTGTGACAAGGAAACCTCTTCCAATGTTTCAATGGAAAATGACTGAGAGAAAGAAAAAGAAACACAAGAGTCGACTAGAAGAATCGAAAGTACATTGGAAATGAAGCAGAAACAGGAATTGCGAGATGGAAAAGAACAGGACTAAAATAAGAAAATCTGGAAACACTGGACTTTTTTGGAATTTATTAAACTTGTAGGGGACTCTAAAGCATATGCCCTACTTCATGTCCTTAATGCTCAGAAAAATACTCAGGAGAAGGGAAGAAGAGGGAGAAAGTTAACTGCAAGCAAAAAAATTCTTAATGGCACTATTTTAATAGTGCTTTATTTTCTTTGCATGGTATAAAGTAAAATGTTCTCAGCTACTTTTAAGTGTCATGAGGATACTAATGAAAATATGTGCTCCTGTTTCTTCTTTCTCTCTCCTTGTTCAGTTTTAAAAAAATGTAGGCACTGCAATATAAAAAAAATTAAAAGACCATGAGAAAATAAACATAAGTATGCTTTTTCTCATCCTTGCATAGGGGAATGACTAGGTTACGGCCATTAGCTTAATCTAGTAAGACATGTTAAGAGAAAGCAATTAAATGAAAAAGAATATTGATTATTAAAAGCCTTTTTTTCTAGTAAACAAATGTATGTTTGGCAGATTTGTGCTTGGTTCTTAAGTCTCTAGGAGACAATCTGATAACAAGAAATGGCTTGGAGAAAATGTTTTCTGAAAGCATTCAAGTATTTTCCAAGCTGAGAGCTATAAAGATGAGACAAAGCTGAACAGTACTCAGCAGAAGAACAAGCTGTACCATGCATCTCAGCATGGATAACCTTTCTTTTAGGTTATCTCAAGTCTACGTGTGTGGCTGTCAGTTTAAAACATTTGTTCCTATCAGGAGGGTAAAACTTCAATATTTGAAGACATACTTAGTTTTGTGTGTTATTATTAACTTAATAGGTTTTAGTGGGGTATTGGGGTGTTTTGTATTTTTGTTTGACAGCTTTCAATAAAACAAAAACGTTTTGTAACTTGCGACAGACTCAAATGGAGATGACAAGAAACAACTGCATAAAAGCTTAACCTGTCAAACAGTATACACATGTAACACAAAAGCTGGAACTAGACATTTAACAAAAAAGATGCCATACATAAAATGTGAAAATAATAACTTTTCAAGAAAATGATGCCTTTTGTAATGTCTTTAAATATCAATGGTCTCACAGATAAATACAAAAAAGAAAGAGTAGTGAACTACATAAAAAAATGTAACGTGCAAATAGCTATGCTACAGGAGACACACTTGGAAAGAAATGAACATGTGAATTTGATAAGGAAAGGTTTTCAGTATGGTTACTCAGACGAATACCTGGGGAAAATGGAAGAGAGGAGTACTTATACTAATTCCAAGAGGAGCTCCAATAGTGATAAAAGAGGATAAAATGATAATAATGGCAAATATGTAGTACTAAGGGGCTACTGGTGTGTATTTATATTTCACTAAGAACTGCTACAATGGAGCTTATGAAAATTCTGGGAGAAATAATCAGCTTTCAGCAAGGAATATTACTTCTAGGTGGGGGACTGGAATTTGATTTGCAACAGTAAAGGTGTGTCTGGAGGGCCCAAAAGGAAAAATATAACAAAGGTAGATTTTGAAGAAATTTATGAAAATATTTGGCATGGAAGATGTGAATTCAGTCGTAGGAGTTTGGAGTGAATTTACATATTATTCCCCAACAAACAAATACTGGGCTAGGCTACACATAATTTACATTCCGAGGAACATGCATTTAATTGAAGGTCTTGATAAGTACCCAAGAACTATTTCAGATCATGCCCCAGCAATAACAAACAAAAACATAGTGTGATGAAATAAAAATGAGACACTGGTGTTTCCCACCTCTCTGTTGAAAACAAAAGAATTTAAAGAATGGGTAGTAGAAATTATCCAGGAGCTATTGGAGAAGATAGAAATTTCTTCAGAAAATATAGGTAGGAAGTAGGGGAAACAATCAAGTGGAGTTTAAAAATAAGGATAAACATGAAGAAAAGCACCAAATCCAAACGTTGGTGGACTTCCACAGAATTTATTTAAAACTGTTCGAAACTGAATGAGAACGGCCTCAAAGCCAAGGTACAATATCCAATATACACAAAAAAACAAGTAGATGAAGCACTTTTCGTCCGGATAATATCTGGACTTCATCAGACAACTCACTCATGTACCCAGTAGGTTTAAGTAACCTCCTCCCACAGAATTAACTAAATTGATTTGAGCTATAGAGGCACTTCAGGATATAGTAAAGTGTACACATTGATTTTTGTGTGTATGTATTTTTAAGTCAGTTTGCATTAATTAATTGTGTTAATAAGGGTGGGAATTTGCTTGTATAGATGGGCTTGATACAATGTAAAAGTGTTCTGATGAAATCGACAGATGGTAGACGAAAGTGCTCAACCTGTTTTGTTTGTTGTACTATATTAAAGTAAGATTTTAACCAGTTGGAACGTGACACTCATTCATCTTGGAACTATCACTTGTGTTTCACTTTTTGGCAACTGTCGGAGTTCCTTGAATTTGGTTTTGGTAAATAAGATAACAAGGGATCCTACAGAAGCATTAGAGATATTTTGGGAATTCTATGAAAATCTGTATAAAGCAGAGAAATGTGGAAATTCAGATAAAGTATAAATAGAAATGTTTATGGAATAATTAAATATGCCAAGGTTAGAGGTAGATGAGGCTCAATTATTAACAGGAAAGGAGGAGATGAGATAAAAATGGTGCTGTATAACCAATCTTCAGGAAAGTCACCAGGAGTAAATGGTATTTCTGTAGAAGTTTGGAAGCTAGGAGGGGAAAAAACTTAAAGATCTGGAAGGTTTACTTTAACAGTATTTTAAGAGGAGGAAAAGTACCAACATCCTGGAAGAAAGCAATGGTGGCTGTAATACCTAAAGAGGGTAAAGATCCATCAGACCCAGCTTCATACAGGCCCATTTCAATACTAAACCATGATTATTAAGTGTTTATGTTTATAATGGCTAAAATAATGGCAAAAGTCATGCCAACATTGATAGATATGGATTAATGTGGTTTTGTGGAGGAGAGGTAAACATCTGACAACATTAACAGAACATTGATGATCCAGAGAGAAGCAGAATGTAACAAAATACCACTGTGGTTGGTAGGTCTTGATGCAGAGAAAACATTTGACAGAATAACCTGGGAATTCATGAGCAGGGCAATGGAAGCATTTGCATTCCCTGATAAAATTACAAGGATGATTAGGAGGATATATGAGGGATAGGAGGTGCAAATTTAAACAGGTAAGGTCCTCTCTGGTGATTTCTGCTTCAGCAGGAAAAACAGGCAGGGGTGTCCTCTCTCATCCTTTGTTATCTGCATTATATTTATAACCATTAGCAAAGAAAATAAGGGACTCAGAAATTCAAGGATATAATTGATATAGTAGTCAAGAAAAGCTGGGTCTATTTGCAGATGATATTATTTTATTCCTGACAAAACCACAAAGGGACATTACAGTGTTGTAGAACATTCTGAGGCAGTTTCAAATCTTTTCGGGATACAAAACGAATGAAGCCAAAACAAAGGCACTAGCAGTAAGTTATGTACCCACACAAGAATTGGTTCAGCAATATCCATATTTATGGAGACATGAGAAAATGAAATATTTAGGAGTATGCATTAAATGATTCTGGTGTGGCAGCTAAGGATATGTGGTAAGAGACTAAATAGAAGATAATACAAAAACTGAGAAAATGGAAGATCTATTATAAGGCTATAGATAGCAAGATACAAGCAGTTAAAATGTTGTTAGTGCCTTTACTCTTGTACACAGGTCAGACATATTTTTATCAACCAGAGAAGAAGTTGTGGCTAGCAATTAATAAAGAGCTGAAGAATTTTATCTGGGAAGGGAAGACAGGAAGAGTCAAGTGGAATAAGCTGATTCTTCCAATACAACAAGGTGGATTGGGATTACCCGATTTGAAGGGATATTTCAGAACAACATAGTTAAAGCTCCTATACACAGCACAAGCATAAAAAGTACAGTTGTGAAAATCTTACCATTACAGTATATGTCCCTCTCTTTACTGTTGTAGCATTCCTTACAATAGGGATCCCCAGCCATGGGCGGCCCAAAAACTGGCCAGTAAATGTAAGCCTATAGGTTGCTTTAAGGTATGCATACGTCACACATACGCTTCCCATGTATACGCTTCCCATGTATAGAGTAGGGCAAAAAGGTGACATCCAGATGTATCATCTTCAGAACTGAGAGCCCCAGTAGAAACACCAGTCCAAGGGGAAAAAAAGAGGTAACCAGCACATCTAGAAGAGAAAAGAACCAGGGGGAGGCGGGAGTGGGTGAATACTACAACAGTGAAGAGAAGGACATCTACTGTTATGGTAAGATCTTACACAACTGTACTATGTCCTTCCATTTCACTGTTGCAGCATTCCTTACAATAGGTAGACTGCAAAAGTTCAGGAAGAGGATGGACCAGCAGACCTCTCTAGGAACCCATGAAGAATGGCAACAGCAAAACCAGCTGTAGCTTTGGATATCACATCCAACTTAATAGTGCTTAGTAAACAAATGCAGAGAAGTCCAGGTAGCTGCATCAAGAATAGAGTTAGCAACCAAACCCTTGAAAAAAGCACCAAAAGAAGCCAGAGCCCTAGTGGAATGAGGCTTAACAGAAGAAGAAAGGCTCTTGCCAAGGAAGGCATGACAAAATAGTTTGTTTGGAAACAGAGAATCCTAAAGATCTAGGATGAAAGGAAACAAAGAGCTCAGCAGATTTATGAAAAGTTTTAGTCGTATCTGAATAAGATCTGAGTTACCTATGCAAAGCCAAAGTGTGCAGCACCTTCTCACCAGCAGATAGCAAATAAGGGAAATAAATAGACTCGTTAAGAGACACCTCATCCACTACTTTGGGCATAAAAGAAGGATTAGTAAGAAGGGACACCCTGTCCTTATGGAACACTGAAGGAGGAGGACAAGCCATAAGAATCTGAAGCTGAGACACCTTTCTGGCAGAAGTACGGGCTAACACAAATACAGTCTTCCTTGAACAATGCTGCAAGGATGCTGAAGCTGCAGGCTCAAAAGCAGCCCAGGTCAATTTTTCTAAAATGAAATTAAGATCCCATGGAGGAGGAACAGGCTTCCTGAGAGACCTAATATGAAGGATGCCTTTAAGAAACTGTTTAGCCTCAAATCTAGAAACTAAAGGAGGTAATAAAGGCAGACACACAGAAATAGCTGATAAGTGAGCCTTAACAGAAGAATAAGCAAACCCAGCATTGAACAGTTAACACAGATAAGATAAAACCAAAGGAACATCCACAAAAACTGGATCCAGGTTATGATAAAGACACTAATCAGAAAACCTCGTACGTTTGGATAAGTAGGATATCCTAGCTTTGGACTTCCTGGCCTCCTTCAGGACCCTAAGCATCTCCTCAATAAAAGGTGTTTGCATGGAATCAAACTCCTATCACCCAAAGCTGAAGAGTGGACAGGTGAGGATGGATAAGAGATCACTTGTCTTGTGTGAATAGGCCCACCCTGTGCGGTAACTTGTGATAACTAAGGGCCAAAAGGGAGTGACCAGCAAGATTTTGGGAGAATCCTGTTGTATTTTGAACAGGACTTATGGAATGAGGGAAGGGGAGGAAAGGCATACAGAAACTTCCCCTTCCAGGAAAAAGATAGGATATCCACCTTCCATACCAGAGGACCTGGCACTCTGGCACAAAAAAGAGGAAGTTGTCAGTTCAGAGGGGAGGCAAAGAGATCTACTTGAGGTGTACCTCACTGCTGGACAATGTCCAGGAACACATCCCTGTAAAGCATCCACTCATGGGATTGTGTTATGGACCTGCTCACAGAGTCTGCCACAATGTTCTGACCTGAGGGTAAATAAACTGTCCGAAGAATCACATGACACTGGATAGCTAGTTCCCACACTAGAAGAACCAACCCGCAAAGGAGGTAAGATTTCATCCCCCCCTTGCTTGTTGGCATACCACATCACTGTGGTATGGTCTTATAAGTACCTTGAGAGGCCTTGGGGAGAAATGATAGTGAAATGCATGGAAAGCTAGCATTAGAGCTCTCATCTCTGACACTGATGTGGTCTTTCCTTTGTTGAGGTGACCAAGGACCCTGAACCTTTAGACAGACAAAGGATACTCCAAATCCCAAGTCTGAAGGGTCTATGAACAGCTCCTGAGACAGAAGAGGTGGTTGAAAAGGGAACCCTGGATTGAGAGTCAGCTGCTGGATTCACCACTGAAATTCCAAGTTCAGGCATGGAAAAAGAGGAACTAAGAAGTCTAGGGGATGAGAATGCTTAAGTCAAAGTGACTAGAAACCTCTGAAGTTTTCTCGTGGAGTTTGCCAAACGGGAACACAGGAATAGTGGAGGCCATAAAATCTAGAGCTCTCAGAAACTCCCTTGCTGTGATGAAGGCCAGAGGAGAAGGGATTGAAAGAAAGAAATGAGAGGCAAGGGCTTGGGAGGAGGCATGGATGCCAACATAGGAATAGTCTGGATCCTGCACCCCTAAAATACATGATCTTGTGAAGGAGTCAGAAAGGACTTTTGGAAACTTATTGTGAACCTCAGGCTTTGGAAAAGGGAAATGGCAAAGAAAAGATGCAGTAGAATCTCTAGGAAGGCTGCCTGAAGCAGGAGATCGTCTAAGTAGGAAAAACTTGTATCCCCCTTAGCCTGCACAAAGCAATCACAGGAGTGAGGCATCTCGTGAATACCTTCGTGGCAGTACAAAGGGCAAAGCAGAGAACTGAAAATGCCAGGAAGCAACAGAGAAATGTAAAAATGTCCTGAAAAGGGGATGGATAAGAATGTGCAGATAAGCATCCTTGATGTCCACAGATACTAGAAAAGCCTAAGGAGCAGTCGAGGGATTGGAGTCTGAAGGGACAACATTCAAAAGGAAGGGACCTTAAGAAAGGTGTTTAAATGAAAAAGGTCTAGAATGGGTCTCCAAGTTCCCTCTTTTCTGGGAACCAAAAACATTCAGGAGTAAAACCCCTATCTCCCTTTGAGAACATGGAACTTTGTGAATAGTTCCTTGAGTCAAAAGAACCTGAAACACCCAGGGAAAGAAAACCAACTGTTCCTGAGTGGGCCGAGGACTGCCCATGAAAGGGGGAAGAGATTTTCAGACCATGTAGTACCCTAGGCAGATAATGGACAGAACTCACGAATCCTGCGTTATCTTTAACCAAACTGGAAGGGATAGTGAAAGACAAAGGGAAAGAGGAATGTGGCAGAGAAGAACAGGATATTAAAACAGCACCTGATTTGTCAGGAAGAGGAGATTTTTGTGTCATGGGAGTCTGCGTAGTTTTAGCAGGAGGAGCCCTTTTGCCCTCCTTTTTACCCATGGGAGGAAGCCGAGACTGCCTATGAACGAAGGCCAGTTTATTAAAGTAATTTCTTTGAAATGTAGGCACAGGAGAAACAAAAACATATTTCAGTTCCTGTAAAAACCTGCCCTTATCCTGAAAAGACTTAAATTATCATCAGCAGCATCAAATAAGTGTTTGTTATCCACAGGAACATCCATCAATTTAGCCTTAATATTTATTTATTTGACATTTGTTTACGGGAAAGTCTGACTGGGTATGACCCCATTTTCAGTGGAGGCCCAGGAAAAAAAGCTCCTTAGTACACATTAAACAGCAGATATCATCAGCCAAAGGCTGAAGCCGAAGCCAAGAGTATCTCATCACAAAACCAAAATGGAGAGCCATCTAAGAAGAGGTCCCCAACAATGAGAGAGCAGAAGTCTTCCCTTTAAAATCAGGAAGGTCAAAAATTACCTGACAGGCCTGAGAAAGAAGAGCCAAAATATATCTGGTAGTATGGGTCTGATAATTTACAGCGCTAAAAGCCAAGGTAGCAGAGGTATAAACCCTTCTTACCTAGCCTTTCCATAGCCCTGCTATCTTTGGCAGAAGGAAGAAGTTTTGTAAAAGGTAATAACTGAGATGGCTTATCAGATGCCACAGACACCACAGAGGGGTCAGCTGAAGGACATCTATATAGGAATTTGAAATCCTCAGGCACCCTATAAAACCTAACAGTTTTTTTTTTGGAGGGCAGGGGACTGAGATGTAGTAAAAAAGGCATCTAATAAGGCAGCCAAAACAGGAAGGACAACAGAAGGTCAGGGAGAATCCATCTGCAGAAGTCGTAATACCTCTTCTGTGTTCCTGAAGGAAAGCTCCTCAAGGGGAGTGTCAGGACTAGTGGACTCCCCCTTCTCAAAACTATATTCTAAAGGAGAAGGAATTTAGGACAAATAAGTAAGGGATTCCTCATATGAATCCCCCTCTTCCTTAGAGGAATCCTGTTCCCTAGACCTTTGAAGAGGAGAAGAAGACCAAGGCAGAGCAGGAACACAAACGCCTTAAGGAGGTTTCAAAGCCAGAAGGGCATTAAACAAACCCCAAGTCATATTCTGTCATTCACTATGCGGGTCCTTAGGAGTACGAGAAACATGCTTTGTTTTTGTTTCTTTTTCAAAGGGGCATCTGCCCTGTAAGACTTAAAAGGCTCAGACGCTGAACAACATTCCACAATCGTAGTCGGAAATTCCTCTAGTACCAAAATCTGAGGAACACCTATAGGCCCCTCAGTAATAATCAGATATGGTTCCCCCTAAACATCCATAGCGGATGTCTGCAAGGCCTCCAGGGATGTGCACATGGTCGGATCCATGCCTGTCTCTGAAACGGTCATGGCAGAGGAATCCAATGGAGAAGCCAAGCAATCCTCCAGGCTTTCATAATCCTCAGGAGAGAAGTCCGGCAGAGGAGGTACAGAGGAAGAACTGGACAGACTTCTTGGCCTTCTTCTTCACTGATGGCTGACCCTAAGACCGGGAAATTCCCTACATAGCGTCTTTTGCTAAAAGCCTAACACGCTGAGTCTCTAAATACAGGGCCAAAGAGGAAAGCAGACTACAGAGTGTCTTTGGGATGAAAACCTGACAAATGTAACAGGATGTATGGTCATGGGAAGCACCGAGACAAAATAAGCACTGCTCATGATGGTCTTTAGGAGGAATCTATCTCCCACACTGGCATTTACCCTTTCTGGGTGATATGAAACCCCATGAGCAACTAACCAAAAAAAAAAAAACAGAGAGAGATCAACCCCCCCCCCCCCCCAATGGGACACATCTGAAAACAGCTTGGTGAACCAGCAAAAAAGCTGGTGTTTAGACTGGTGGCAAAGAAGTTCTGAGGATGGTACGTCTTGATATGGCCTTTATTCCCTACGCTATATGCGGGAAGCATAAGTGTGACCTACAGCATACTTCAAAGTAACCTAAGGGCTTTGGCATACTGGCAGGACATTGGGCCACTGTTGGCAGAGGATCCCTATTGTAAAGAATACTGCAACACTGAAATGGTAGGACATCTATAATTAAAAGTGGAAAGGGATAACAAACAGGGGGGGAAGCCCAAGAAACAAGGAGAGACTGGGATTTTTGGATACAGACCTTTAAGGAGAATAACAATAATCACACAGAATTTTATATTCATAAAGTAGCAGAAAGTATTCTAAGAACTAAGCCAACATAGTAGTGGAGAAAAGAGATTTTGTTGAAAGGGATGACTGCAATTAGGGATAAAGACAACAAGCAAGAGGTGGGCGGGAATTTATTGGAGAAAACTGGCAAAGGAACCAAGGTATTGGGAGCAAATAACTAAAGAGGGAAGGGTAATAGATTGGGAAGACACCAAGAATTTATTTTGACTGCAGGTGAGAGACTGCCCTCCCTGTCGAGGATTAATATCAGAATATAGGCAAAGAAAAAGAAATAGAGGGGCTCCTAAACAAAAGACCAGCACTGGTAGAGTTTTTAGCAGAATCTATAACAGAAGCTGCTGTTATGAAAGAAATAATTAGTAGAGCAAATAAAATACTGTATATCTGTAGGAATCAGAGGAGGTTAGAAAGGCCTGGGAAGACAGATTGGATAAGCAATTCACAAAGAAACAATGGGGGATATATGTATGTCTCCCAAATATGCAAAGTCTAGAAGAGTCAGGATCTTTGCTTGGAAGTTTTTACATAGGTATTTTTATACCCCAAGTAGACTCCAAAGAGTCTTTCCTCAGGCAGACTGCAAATGTTGGTGTGATGGGAAAGAAAGATGTAACTGGGAACTTATTTTCTGGGAGTGTAATAAGTTGGCAGAGTTCAAAGATTCCCTGCAGACTGCTCTGTCAGAGATACTGGGTGAGCAAATTGGTATAGCTAAGGAACTATTTTTTTTAGCTATAATACAGAATCAGAATTGCCTAAACAAAGTAGGGCCTTAATGAATCTAATTATGGTGGCTTCCAAAAAAGCAATTACTAGAAAATGGAAATCAAAGTCTAAACCAACTTTACTAGAAATAGTGAACATAGTAACAGAGATGAAACAACTGGAACTGAGATCTTTAGAAAAGGGTAGGAGCAAATTACATACGAAAATGTGGGAATTGTGGGAACAATACATGCAGAGGAGGAACGAGTTTTAAAAGAAGGCAGGATTTGAATGAGCTATGTAATATTTGACTGACAATGGCTGGATAGATTATAAGTGATGTACAATGTTTGCAACTACAATTGTATCAGCATGGTTTGTAATGTACAATGTTTGCAACTGAAATTGTGTCAGTATGATTTGTTTTTATTTATATAAATGTAAGATTGCCTATGTCATACATGATAATTTAATAAAGATGTTTCTTGTTTAAAAAAAAAAAGAATTCTTTACTATATAAGGAATGTTTTCAAAAGCTGGTTTAAGAAGTCTGTCCACATATACAGCCACATGATGTGTTTTGGAATCTCGGGCACCTACTAAAGGCTTAAAGGGAGGATTATTTACATCCTTGTGCACCTTACGAATCTCCAAAATATTGGGAATAACAGGCTATAAACAGTTTAAAAAATAACATGGGGGAGATCAACATACACCTGGTGTAAACAATCAAAGGAGTAAGCCTACATTTTTTTTAACACAAGCATTTATCTCATTCCTAGAAACCTTGTGCAGGACCTATCATCATTCAAAATCCCAAACATAGCACCAGAATAGCCAATAGAATCAAATAAAACTATTCATCCAGCTTTGTCAGGTTTCTTGACTCAAACAGACCTATTCATATTAGCAAGACCTTGTCTCCTGTACATGCCTTTAATTTTATAAAGGTCACTGACAGACAGTCTCAAAGGCCTACACCACCAGATGTACAAGGGCCATAAAAGGACTCTTTCTTACACACAAAGGTTTTGTCAATATTGAAAGATTTTTTACCTTTAAAAAATAAGGCAAGGTAAATTTTTCTATTCAATAATTAAAGTTCAAAAATAGACTCTGTTACATGAAATCCTGCAGTAGATACGAGGGTGAACCCTTTTTGAAAAAGTGAAAAAAATACCAGAGAGACTTCCAAGCAGCTATAGTTAAAAATCTTAAAAACATTTTGTTCAAATAAATGTTCAATACATTGTAGGGAAGAGTCAACACCTAAATTAGCATTAACACACTAGCTGCATCTATTTCCTGACTCTCCTGTTTTTGCCTCCTCTCCCTCTTAGTGGGTGTAAACCAATGTTTTTGTAACCCCCTGGTATCCACTTCTAAAAAAATAAGACTGCGCCCTTGCCATTCCAGTTGCTCAGGCAGCCTGATTGGCTATCCTCTGAGTGACACAGTGGGGGATACTCTAAAGGGTCTAGTGTGTAATTACCATTATTCTCCTGATCATTCTGTAAACCAAAACTTTCACCAATATCGCTGTGATTATATGAATTATAATTATGTTCATGTTGACCATTACCTAAAATGTTAACATTAAATTGTCCCATTGGGTTTGTGTACTCCTGATCCGTAACGGCTTTCCCTGTTCCTGTTTGTGCTGGGTGAAGGATACATTGTGTTATTAGCATATCCGTTGTGGTCTCTCTCTTTTCCCTTTTTCTGTTTTCAATAATCTCACATTACTTATGAACTTGGGAAAAACCTACCAGTATTGACTTTCATATACATGAAACAATAAATCATCCACAATTTTCAAGTTTAAGATATTAACCCCATTAAACAAGCGCTCAATCTTTCGGTCGTTTAGCAATAATATTCATTAATTTAAATGTGTTTGTCCCACTCACTAGCTATAACTTCTGAAGATATTTCTGTCTTCCCTAATAACTCTTGAATCATTTCCATTGCCCACTCCTTAAATTCCTCCTTTTTAACAGATAGGCAGTAAAATTAGTGTCATTTTTACATTATTAACCTGCATCTTTATCATAGCCTTTATTGATGCATGATGTACAACAGTTATTGGATGTGTTTCAAAGTTTTCAATTAAATACCCATGCTCCTACAAAATACAATTTTTATACAGTCTAGTAGAGCTACTGTACCTTGGAGACTTATGTAAATTTGTCTCTAAGTTTCTGCTACCAAATTCACATCTTACTTTCCAAATAGCAGTCTCATACATTTCTTCAGAATTATACTCTCTTTTGTTGTATTTCCCTTCTGGGTCCCAGTGACAAATCCTTAGTAATGCAAATCAAGTTCCAGTTACCATCGATAACTATTTTCTGAAAGCTAATTATTTCTTACAAAACTGAAAGCTAATTACTTTGCAAAAAATTAATTTAAGCTCCATAACAGTGGTTTTAGGCGAGATATAAATATATGCCAGTGCAATCCTATTTCCTCAGCAATAACTCATTATCACAAATTTATTATTTTGTCTTTTACTCTTCCATAACTATTGGAGCTCCTCTTGCAAGCATTATTATTATTCCTATTTTCCTTTTCCTCGATACTCTCATAAATGTCCACTATGAAACTTTTTCTTTGACAAAAGCACATATTTATATCCAAATACATTTGTGACGCCCATGCACTGGCCCAGAAATCAAGGAGCCTCAATCCTCACCACTAACACCAGTGAGGGGCGTCCATATAGGGAAAGGATAAATACCCATACAGTAAAGTACAATTTCCCTTAAGAGCACAGAGCTCACAGTCAGTCTGGGGCTAGTTTCTCTCTTTCTCTCCAGTTCCCCAATAAGACTCCCCACTGGCACAGCTATAGGGTCCAGATCTCAGCCTAGTGGGCAAGCTAAAACCTCCAGCACCCTCTCTGTCCAAACATTGCTTCGTGTCCCTGCCCAAGTAGCTGACACACACACTTTGAGATAAGAGTTATATACAACCACACATACACTCCTGGGGAAGGTTGGCATAGGTTCTCCAGCTGTGCCCCTTTTACCCAGACTATACAGTAGTACCACTTGCCACCACCCACTGATATTTATCAGCTACTAAAAGGCCCTTATGAAAGGATGTCCAATTCTACAGGCCAATATTATTATCCAAATGATAAATGCAAATGAACAGTCAAGGCTAATTTGGAGTGACTTGAACAGTATCACTATATACATGCAATGTACTCTAGAGCTTAAATTATCTCTACAAAAAACAGCCACAGTTGAATGGTTTAAAAATATTTAATAAATAATGAAAACAGAAGATAATACTTCTTACTACACAGTGCTAGTCAAGAGTTCAAAGATCACCAAGAAATACTTAAAATAATGCAGGAGAAAAGTTCTGACATCAATACAGAAAAAAATAATCTAATCTTCCTAGTTCCCAGCTATATCTAAGAGAAAACACAGTTCTAAAATAAACTTACATACAGAACACAGGCAGAGTGCTGGTGAGTTGGATGTTCTCAAGACAAATGCTAAATGCCCTCAATCTTTCTGTCCTTAAATTAATAACACAGTATCACTGATTCATTTCAGATTACATCATTTCTTTTCTGGTTCCCAGGCTAACAGAAACTCAGAGGTTAATAGCCCTTTTGATCTTGCAGCTGGTCAGGAAGCCAGAGCAATAAAATAAATTATACATGCAAATTCTAGCCATCAACTCTGGCCTCAAAACAAGAGGCAGAATGCCTCCCTCTAGACATCTCGGCTCTGAGTTTTAGATCAAAGAATTTCACAATGCTTGACTTATCCGCTTTCTTACAGCAGAGTGCACTGTTGTTACATTTTTTGCAGTTCAACGTCCAATACAGTCTTTTCACATTTAAGAGAACAAGCCTGTGGCTTACATTAATATTTACAAATGACAGAATTATCTACAAAATTCTATCCAGCTAGGCTGGCAGCCTTCACCTATCTTCACAATATCTCCTATAACATTATTTGTACCCTACACTTTGTAATTTAATACTCTCTTCTTTTTGTCTCTGTATGCAATGTCATTTACATTCCATATTAAAAATGATACGACCATTCTGATAAAACGCTATTTCCTTTACATATTCTGCATGACAGTTCTTTATGTTTCCAACTTGCATATATGTGCTCAGTAATGCTTGGTAGGCTGATCTTATATGCACTTTCTGCTTTTCATTTCTCACTTTTTGCTTCAATAAAAACACTCTAAATAAATACAGTTTCAACCCTCTAACCCCTTTAAACTCACAGCAAATGCAAATAATTACATATACTTAGCAAAAGGGGACGTTACTCCTCCATATAGAGGCAGATGCCTCAAATAAATAACTACACCCACAGGTTTTACTTATTCTAAACTTAGATTTAAGCAAGCAGGAAGAGTTTGCTAGGGCCTTTGTTCCCACTTGTATAGATACTATCTTGTTCTATCCTCCCAGTTGTGAAAAACAGCTTGCATACTCCCTGTTAATGGACTTTTAGCCTTAAGACAAAATGCTCTGAGCACTCTTCAAGGAATAAACTATGCATTATTATATTTAATACTGAAACACACATGATGCTTGGAATGCATCTACTTGCAAAAATAATATTCAATTCCACTTTCCTCAGTGTCAACCTTCATTTATTTCCACTGTACTGCTAGCCAGACTTCCTTTATAGTGTGTCTAATACAACTGACTCAGCATATTGCGCCATTTCTGATCAATTTCCTGCTCCTGTATACTCACCATCTCCAAATGCAGGCATTTGCTGATTAAAAAAAACAGCTAATTGCAAGAACTATATATTTTCAAAATGTTAGAAAACTATATACTTTTCAATCTTTCGATATTTACTGTGTTGCTTAAAGTGTCCTTTTCTTCAGAGAAAACTAAGAACATTATTCTATACATCCACCTTTATCAATCAGGGAAAATTACTGTATTATTTTTTTCTTTTTACAGTTACATATTCTATTCTGTCCCTTTACTGTCCTTCTGAACATTAATGACAAAGTGGAAATAATGTTTAAGGTATTCCACCAAATTAACAGTCAATAAACATCCACTTATTTTTGGCCAATTCTTGGAGTTTTCATGTCTAAACTTCATCTAATAGAAATGACGCTGCATACTTTTTCCATTTATTTCCCTATTTCACATTACTGTCACAGTTAGACGTTGCCTGTTCGATTCTCAGTTAGAGCGTCTTCTGTGTGGCGACATGCGTGAATGGGCATTCCTTTGCTGAAGGTTGTGCGTTAGGCCCGGCAAGCCAGTACGTAAAAATCTACTGCCAATCATTAGCGGACCATAGTTCAGCTGTGGCGACCCCTAACCAGGAAAAGCTGAAAGACACAAATTCCATCATCTTGAGGATCCAACACCAGTCTCTGGTTCAAATCCAAGGTACTCATTATTCTTCTATTCAGCCCCTGGGCCTTTTTCTTTCATTCAGTCACTTTCCTTTGGAAAAAATGGTTTCACTGGCAAATTTTCTCTTTAGGCTTTGTTATTGTCAGAAAAATATGAAGCAGAGTACTTTTGAGCTTGCTGGCTCATTCTTTGTTGGGAATACTTTTCTATTTCTTCTTTAGCCTGTATTGCATCAAAAATGTCCTTGATCCTCCTGGAAGAAGTATTCTAAAGATAGCAAGTTTAATTTCAAACCTTATTTTCAGCACCACCTAATTGCAGGGATAAACTTACTTGTCTTCTGTCTGGTGAACAGTGAATAATCATTTTCCACAAACACTCTGGTGTCCACAGTTTTAAATATTTGTCCCTTTTGCAAAAAATCTGTCAGGATTTTCTCTTTCATCTGGCATGACTGTATCTTTACTAATACAAGTCTTGGTTGCTTTTTCATAACCAATCAGCAAATATTGCCATGGAATACCAGTCCAGTTGCTTATTTGTCCTTCATAAAATTAAAGAAATCTATTCCTGTCAGTTTCTCTGGTTTAGCAGAAAATTTCATGTTTTTTCTGTATGCTTCGTTTGCTAACTTTTTTAAACAGTTATTCTTGACAAAACTTGTATTCAACCTGTTTTATCCTTTATTTCAACTTGATTTGTACAATTTATTAGCTCATCTGAATAGCTACTTAATCCTTCTTCTATGCTTTGCAGCATTTTGACATTTGAATTTAAAGTAAGCACCTTCCATACAACACAGAAAATGTAAATTAACCAAAACATTCCAACAATATCTGGTGCCTTCAGCATTGCCAAATGGCTCTCATTTACTCCCAAAGTCCTGCCACACCAGCAATGTCAGATGGAACTCAATTGCTCCCAATTTCATGCAACGCTGGAAATGTTTAATTGATGCAGTGACCTCAACTGTGGAAATTGCCCCAATCTCACCAGCTACTTCAGGCACTGCTTTATCAACGGAGGGCAAGTCCACAAAATCCAGGAGTCCTTCAAAGTGTTCTTTTCGCCTTTCTACAATAATGAGGAAAAAAATGAAAGAAAACCTTGTAGCTTCACACTTTTTATGCAAAAACTTCAGTGCTATCATTCCGGTATTCATCAGAATACTGAAAAAATCTACAAACATGTTTAAATACTATAAAACTTTGAAAGTACAACCCCACACAGTCAAAGTAACCTATCATAAAATCACATTAATTAAAAAAATCACACTAATTAAAAGTTCCCCACCAAGGTAAATTTAACTCTTAGAATACAGGTGCACAGCCATTTCTTCTTACATATAAAAAGTTAAAACATGCAACAAGCTTTTAGTTTTAGGAAACTACTTAGACAAACATGGTCATTAAGACCCGGATGTGTAACCGCATTACTTCGTAAAATCCACTGTAATTCAAGATATTCTAAATAATCAGATTCAGGTCCTCCCCTAGGACCCAGATCACTTTGATCAATAATACAGAATTTAAATACATGATCTTTGTTCTCAAAAATATGTCTAAATAATGCATCTTTGGTGTCCATTTTTTTGATGTCATACAAGTGCTGGTATATTCGATCTTTCAGAGCCCTTACAGTTTTTCCTATATAAAAACAATCATATGTCTGACATAAAGCAGCATATACCACTCCCTTAGAGTAACAATAGAATCTTCCAGAGACAGTTCCCTCAAAGTGTCCCCCAATGTTTACTTTTTTACACACCAAAATATTAATGCATTGGGCACAAGCCCCACACTTAGACATTTTTCCATCTTTGTAGTTTTTCTTTTTCTCTACCCTTTCAATTAGCTGTTTAAACCTGCTTTCTTTTTTATATACAATATTTGCTTTTTCTCCAACATCTTTTACATAGTCTGGATCACCTCTAAAAAATCCCAATTTCTCCTTATTATACCACTAATAGAATAAAAGCCTTGGTTGAATGGTACAATACATGACATATTCCGACCATCATTAGCTTTCTACTTAGGTATAATACTTAATCCAGTGCTAGCCACAAAACTACCAATAATAGGTACATAAATACCATCATTTCTTTTTCTTTTTACTTCACAAAAAATCCTGTCATCAAATACATCTGAGTAACCTCTTTTTCCTAACAGTCCCTTCAAGATATCACATTGTTCAAGGAATAAATTACTGTCAGACACCATCCTAGCTAACTGGACACATTGGCCCTTAACTAGAGCCTTCTTTTGATGTGGGGGACGGCAACTGCTAAAGTGTAGCAAAGTGTTTGAATATGTTGGTTTCCTATATAGTGTAGACACAAATGTTTTATTAGTCCTGTCCTTGTGAATAGTGACATCAAGATAATTAACTTTCTCATAATCCATATTCAAAGTAAACTTTAAGAAATCGGTACAATTATTGAAATAATCAAAGAATTCCATTAGTCTTGACTCGCTCCCCTTCCAAAAAATAACTATGTCATCTAAAAATCTGCCATACATACTCCACTCATCCTCAAAACCTGTTGTAAAAATACAGGTTTTCTCCCAATGAGCTAGGACAATGTTTGCAAAGATGGGGCCATATTCTGCCCCCATCACCACCCCTTTTACTTGTTTGTATATCTGTTTTTCGAAGATCAGGAAATTATTTTCTAAGACCATTTTCATCAGATTCCTAAGGGTATTTGCTTTGCTCCCAGAAAACCCTGGGTCTTGACACAGAAATTCATAAAACATTTCCAAACCTGCCTCTTGTGGAATTACAGAGAACAAATCACATACATCAACTATGACTAAAATAAGTTCATCTGAATAAAACTCTTTCTTAACTTTCAATAGAAATTCCCAAGAGTCCCTAAAAATATATTCATAACCAGTAAGAATATTCTTAAAATGGAAATCTATTTATTTAGCTATTGTAAAAGTAATGGAACCTGCTGCATCCACTATAGTTATGGGCAGGTTTGGAAATGTTTTATGAATTTCTGTGTCAACACCCAGGTTTTTCTGGGAGCAAAGCAAATACCCTTAGGAGCCTGATGGAAATGGTCTTATAAAAATTTCCTGATCTTCGAAAACCAGATATATAAACAAATAAAAGGGGTGGCAATTGGGGCAGGATGTGCCCCCCCCCCCATCTTTGCAAACACTGTCCTAGCTCAATGGGAGAAAACCTGTATTTTTACATCAGGTTTTGAGGATGACTGAAGTATGTATGGCAGATTTTAGATGACATAGTAATTTTTTGGAAGGGGAGTACTAGAAGACGGCCACTGTACTAAACAGAACTACTGTACTAAAATATCTAGCCACCTCATGGTGAAAACACTGGCACCAAATTATTGTCACCGTTGAAGTGACACCCCAACCCCATGTGCAAAAATGGGAAAAGGGTTGTGGATAAAAGGATAGATGGATCATACAGTCTCATCACAAATGGCAATGCATCACAATATCTAAAATAAATAGCTACTAATAAAAGCTCCTGTGAACAAATATATTATATCCTTTTTCAATATTTCCTGTAGCACCATGTGAGACAGGAAATTAGCACCCTCATACTGGTTAATCTTTAAAAGGTTCATCAACATTTTCCGAAATCTGTCCACCACTCTTGAATTTTTGCCATATGGAAAAACAGCTGCTGCAGATATTTTAAGATGATTCGATAACAAGAAAACAGTAAACTGGACCCATCCTCAGATTTCTATATAGATCCTGTCTACACAAGGCTGATCTCTATACAATTAATGTGTTCTTCTGAAGGCAGGAGAACAGGAGACAAGGGTTATAATAATAAATTTAATAAGGTCTTAGAATTATTAAAACACAGATACTATTGCATACAGTTAATGTAGTTTAAGCAATTTAAAATACCTCTTTCCTGAAAAAGAAACATCTCCACCCTCATAGAAAACCAACACTGTCAACATGCTAATGGCTTGGGAGCCATAACTGATTATTATAACAGTCAATATTAAAACCAAAATAGGGCATAATTTGATTTGTGTAAGAGCCTGCAACCAAAGGAGTCAGAGAAGAAGACCTGTTTATCTTTTAAGAAGCAAGACATGCAGTGTAGATGAATGTAAGTCACCAGTGCTGGCGCGAAGTTCAATTTTCAATGGTTGAAGTTTGGTACTAGAATCCTTAATGAAAAAGTGGTACGCCAAACTGGAGTTCACAATGTGCATCTGCATAGACATCAGTACATTACAAAGTAAAAATCAGGCTAGCAGAGGTGAGGAATAATGTTCTCTTACCATTGTATAAACTGCAACAGCCACATGAAAAACTATACATAGATCTTTTTCAAAGTTTTCATCTCTATCTGAAAAACGTGCATCAGGTAAGAAGCAAAAGTGATATGTTTAGCCATCAAAAGTGCTCCAGTGAATTCTGTTGTTGTTGAACATCCCCGCAAATCAAACACAGTGATAATTCTTTAGCAATGCTTTTGACTACTCTCCTGTTGGTGTTACAAACAGATGAAGAAATTTCAATCTTTTTTCCCCAATAAAACTTCTTTCTTTTCTACCTCGTATTGGGTCTACCTTAGTGATTCTCAAAACTCTTTCCATTTTTCTGACCTTATAAAGCCATTTTCCTTAGCTTCCTTCTCTTCAAGGGTTTATAATTCTTATAAAGCAAAAACCGGAACAACACACCAGACCTGGCCCCAAGTCAACACAGAGCTGGTAAAAGTCTTGAAATGAGTAGCAGAGGGAATCTGCAAACCAGCTGTGAACGATGTAAACACTCAAACCATGTAGAGAAAGGAATTCCAGCTCAGAAGTACAAAGTCCTTCCTTAAAATAAGCGATAGTAGACCCGGTAATTCCACCACAAAAGCTTTAATAAACAGATACAAACACCAAGCGCTTTCGCCTGGACACTTCCAGGCTTTTTCAAGGTTAAAATACTGTTATGGCCACTCAGTATTTATACATTTGGCCACTCAGTATTTATACATTTGTTAATCGGCCAATTAAACTGTTAAATTGTCAATTGAAATGGAACAATCACCTCTTAAAGTGCAATAGTGTTAAATTACTGTTAGCGTTTTACTTCATTTGAGCAAATGTGCTGGCAGTATTACAAATATAAAATCTCAGCCACATCAAGTTTATAATTCTTATCATAACACAAAAAGTGTTCATAAAGATTTCAACCTCCTTGTGTTTTTAGTTCTGAGTTTACAATCATTACGGTCATCAGATCCCACTAACATAAAATGTTAACTAAATGTAATGAAGTGCTATTTGTTAGCCATGACCATGTTTGCTCAGACATTAATAGGTAATAAGTAAACCAGTACACTTCAAATTTCTCTCCAAATAAAAGGTCCAACTATTTGGCCATACTATGCTAAACACTACATTATGATTATTTACTGATTGCAGTAGTCAGAACAAAACAACCACAAAGTTCTGAATAAGATATGAAGATAAGTGATCGATGAGTTTAAACAGTCAAGAAGAAACAGTGCGGGAGAATGCTGGATTGGGCAACTCATGTTAGAAAAGCCAGCAGACATTACCCTTTATGCTGACGGCCCATGAAGGTTATAAAGGGTTAGTACTGGTCAGTGAATTGAAGCTCAATTGTTTATCTACTAAATGAGCCTTCACTGAAGTGTGTATTTGACAGAGCACCTGAAGTGCACAAACATATAAACAATTGCATGCATATGTATTTAACTACACACGTACTTAAACAGAAGTTCACAACAATAAATCATACATACACCAGTATGAATTAAAAGTTTATCATTAAATATGTAGCCACACTGCAAATCTAGGAATGAACCTTTTAGTTATGTTGCCAGAATAATACACAACATACATGACATCTCATTTAATAAGTATGAGAGTCATTTAATAAGTATGAAACATTAGCAATGGAGAAAGTGACAATTCTGTGAAAACAGGATCACAGTGATAACAGACTTAGTTACTTCAGCACAATAAGTAAAATAAAAAATTCCAGCTAGGAGCACAGCACAAAGTAGGCTAAATCTACATGGTTCTGTAGCATAGAAGGATAAAACCTGACTTTGAGCCACATGACCAATTTCAGAAAACAACTCTTAACAATAGAGGGGCCAGCAATATCTAGTGGGAATTGGAGGTTACCGCAAGCCTGCCTGCCTTGGAAGCAGGCAGGCAGGCAAATCAGGCTGCTGCTGTAATGGTCCCAGGCAGAGGCTAGCGCACATGCAACTGTGTAATGATTAATGGCATACGCCTGCTATACACCAAACAGTACATGCCACTGTAGCTGGAATTGCAAAGATAAACAGTATGCTAGTATGTATCAAAGGCCCTGTAGTATGCATCTACACCTCAGCATGCCCGACATGAAAGGAAAATGATGACGTTAATGAAGTGAAATATCTCCTCCCTTGCCAGGACAGTGCATGGAATCCAGGTAGTTCTTCAGCCTGGGTACACTTAGAGTCCATGCTTATACACCAGTGGCCTAGCTCTGAAAGGGTGAAACCAGACAGTCGAACAACTGTGACAAAGATTATCATGACACAAGATGGCAAGTAACACTAGTGAAACCCCCCTCCATGGTTGCTTGGAGAATGTCTCCCTCCAGTCAACTCTGGAGTGAGCTCAAGACCTACAGGTGAGGGCTAATGATTGGCAAACACAATGGGCAAAAGCCTCGGGCAACAAAAAGGTTAAAAATCCAAACAGCGCTAAAAATTAATTAAATCAAATGAAAGCAGAATTAACTGAAAAAAAAAGCAGCCATCTCACATGCACAGCCATGTAACTATGCCAAAACGTTCCCTTTCTCTCCCTATATGTTGTGTGAGCATATATTTGTATATTTCCTCTGACTTCTGTGTGCGCGCACACGTGTATAAACATACACATATACACAGATATATGTATATATATATATATATATATATATATATATATATATATATATATATATATACACACACACACATATATACACAAACACATCTATATAAATCTATAGGTCTACTCACTTTTATCAAGTAGCCCATATGTCAACCTCAAAAGGTCAACAAACCGAATGTTGACACATTACCATGCATGTGCCAAGAACCTTAGAGCATGCAACAAATAACATCCTTTTTTGCAGTGGGACGGGGATGTGCCTCCACAGTCCCTTCTAATTACACAACTCTAAGATCTCTCTATCTCCAGGGAAAGGAAATATTCCCCTACCTGAGGACTGCTGATCTTGCACACCTATCAACCACCTGTCTGTGTTGACCAAATGGTGCCAGTCTCCTGGATGTTAGCATTATGTCATTTTGACACGATTCCCAACACCCATATATATATATATATATATATATATATATATATATATATATATATATATATATATATATATATATATATATAAACATGTATACATATAAAACAATTGAGCAAAGCAGATGATCAAAAGATGATAGACGGTGCAAAAGACTGACAATTCCTGTGTAAGAAAATATTTCCTTTCTCAGGGACTTTGCAATCTTAGAGCTGTCTGTCTATATATATATATATATATATATATATATATATATATATATATATACTCTGATAAGGAAAGTTAATGATTTTTGATCACTGGTATGAATTTTCTTAAAGTTTGATAAATACAGCAGTTTGCTTTATCACAGTGCGCTAGACTGTGTGAACAGTAGTACAGTTACACTATATTTTCACTTCCATCCACTGTAGTGCAATCGTGGAGTTGTTCTATGTAAGTTAGGGAATGGCAGAGGCTTGCTCCCTGCAAAAAAAATGTTTCCCTTTTCTTTTTTGGTTATGCTTAGTTAGATTAAGTGTGTTTGGACCAGTTCTGTTCAACAAATCAAATAACACACACACACACACACACATATATATATATATATATGTATACACACACATGTTTATCTGTGAACGAGTGGGTAGATATACAGAAATATGCACACTTTTGTCTATATATGTGTATGTATGCATACATATATATATATACATATATATATATATATATATATATATATATTATATATATGTATATACACACATATGGGTCCACTTCTTAATTTCTAAAGTCCACAATCTCATCTTTCAAAATATCAAACCCCGAATGTCGAGATTGTGGAATCTCAAAATTAAGGGGAAAAAAAAAAAGACATCAAAAAACATGTTTTTGCAGGACGGCAAGCCCCCCTGCACCCCCTGCAACTTAAATATACTAACTCTGAGATCGTATTACAGTGAGAACAGTAATGTTCAGTTCTGCACTATATAGCGATCTCCGTTACCATTCTCTTCTAATATAGAAGCTCAAGCTTCAGACAATAAAACTACATTCCCAAGAAATTCTACAAACAGAGAATTATATTTCTTTCAGTATAGCTGGGGATTGTCTAATAAAAAATTCTTTCACACCCTAGTTGAAAGAAAAGACAAACTGGGGTGAGGAATACAGCAGAGTAGATACCAGGCAAAAAAAAAAAATCAAAAGATTTGGCAAACATTGTTCACAGTTAACTAGCTGTCACTTTTCTAGAAAGAAGATCAGAGGGTGAAAAGAAAACGATTCCCCACTGGGACTGAAAAAACTGCATTGCTTTCCAAGATACTACAGACTTTTTTCCCGAGCAAGTTTGCTTCATCTGGAAAACAAAAATACAATGGACTAATACTTTCCTTACATTTCAGGTTTGGACTGGATAAAAATGACTCATCTAGTAGGATGACAAGTTGGAATATTTCCTTTTATTTAATAGAGA
Source organism: Protopterus annectens (assembly GCF_019279795.1). Taxonomy (NCBI): domain Eukaryota; kingdom Metazoa; phylum Chordata; order Ceratodontiformes; family Protopteridae; genus Protopterus; species Protopterus annectens. The sequence goes on along the minus strand of NC_056730.1, from coordinate 977,412,397 downwards.
CATCCCAGCTCTAGTTGGGATATTTCACAGACTCTAGCATATCAACTGTATTGGGAAAACTTTCCTAAACTCTGGGGTAGGTAAGTATGGCTTAATTAGCTCCCCTCCCCAAGCATGTGGGTAGGAAAACTTGGTCCCTTACTCAAATGACTACAATTTAGTTCTAAAGCCAATTCTTGTTTTATGTACAAGACAGGGAGAGTTGAGGGACTGGGCATAAAGCACTTCTTTGAAATTCATGTATCTGTTCTGCTTGGGCAGGAAACTCATTTATCTGTTCTGCTTGGGCAGGAAACCAAAGTAACTTCCCTTCAATGACTTCTGAAATTGCAATCCAATCGGTTTTAGCAGTCTGGAATGGGATGAATGTCCAAATGTAAGCCAGTGCTGATTCTTTTCTCTCTGTACTGTTAGTGGTGAATGCAATCAATACCGCCTTAAAAACAAGCCAGGTTATACGCAGTACATAACAAAAGTACTGCTGACAAAAAACAGTCTTAACTAAATTACCCCGAAAGAACACTCTATTTAAAATCAGTGCACTTACATCTCCAAATTATAGCTGGCCAAGAGGAGAAGGTCAACACCAGCACCACACCACATGAAACACATAGCCGTCCAGAACACCCACCATCACAGCCCTCACATAAAAACACAAACCACACACACACCTTCACTGAGGATCTCAATAGAAATCTACCCAAACAGCAGATACCTCCAAGGCAGAACGCATTTGACCACAACACAGCCCAAACCACAAGACACATAGCTCACCTATTAAGTGTGCCCCTCAACCTAAGCCCTAAGGCAAAACAGCTTGCCCAATACAATAACCATAGGTGACTCAACAGTGAGGCACACTGACGTCCCACTCACTAGTTTGAATAAGGAGAAGGTAAAGTACAGTTTTGTACCTACCATAAATGTAGATGTCCGAACAGGATAGCATCTGCAGTCCTTACAAATGGGTTGTCCTGTCGTCAGGCAGCCCTTCGGTCGGCCGGATTCCAAAGTCTGGGTCTGGCCTCGGCTGGTGTCGCACTTCACCCGACGTCATCTCTGCTGGTCTTCGGGTATAAAGGCATCAGCCGACGCCATTTTCCTCAGTGTTTCTTGCCCCAGATGCCAGTTGCCCTCTTGGAAAGCTAAATTTTGGGTAAATGCCAATGTTTCCAAAAAAGTAGAAGGCAAACACAAAAATAATCATGTATGTACATATATACAAACAAATACACCATAAGAGATAAAAAACCAGCTAGCTATTAGGAGGGTAAATACCCTAGGAGTACCACAGAGGGGAAGGAGGGTGGGTAATCCTGACTGCAGATGCTATCCTGTTCGGACATCTACATTTATGGTAGGTACAAAACTGTACTATGTCCTTCAAGGATGCATCTGCAGTCCTTACAAATGGGTAGAATACCATAGCCAAACTAGCGGAGGAGGAAGAAGAATTATGGTGTAGTTAGGATCCCTTGCAAAACAGCAGTGGCAAACCCTGCTCGGGATCTAGAGTATAGAGGTAAGTTATAATGCTTGGCAAATGTATGCACGGAGGTCCAAGTAGCAGCCTCAATAATGTCCTTGGTAGCCACTCCTCGTAAGAAAGCTGTGGTAGTGGCTGTAGCCCTTGTAGAATGAGGCCTTATGTTCTGTGGAATTTGCTTTCCATGGTAGGAGTAACAGAATCTTATGCAATTTCCTATCCACTTGGAGATTGTCTGTTTGGTAATTGCTTTTCCTTCCCTTCCTGTTGCATAAGCTACTAGACGCTGGTCAGTTTTTCTATTGCCCTTGGTTCTGTCCAGGTAGTAGCGCAACTGTCTATGTACATCCAAGGTATGCAGCAGTCTTTCCCCCCTGTTCTGTGGATTGGGAAAGAAGGTAGGTAGGTGGATTGCCTGGTTTAGAGACACTCTGGATACCACCTTAGGCATAAATGTAGGATTAGTTCTCATGGACACTCTATCTTGATGGAAGATTAGGAAGGGTTGTACTGCCATTAAGGCCTGTAGTTCCGAAACCCTTCTTGCTGAAGTAATTGCCAGTAGGAAAGCAGTTTTCCAGGATAGGTGTTGAAGATCTGCTGTTGCTGCTGGTTCGAATGGAGGGAGTGTCAATTTTTCTAGCACAAAGTTCAAGTCCCATGCTGGTAATGGTGGTTTCCTAGGAGGTTTTACATTCTTGATTCCTCTGAGGATATGCCTGAGTAGAGGATGTGAGAAGACATGGGGGATCGAAGCTGTATTCTGCAGAAATAGCTGATGCATGTATCTTGATGGAGGAATAGGACAGGCCTGTATGGAGAAGCTCTGCCAAATACTCCAGGATGTTGGCAATATCTATATTTGACACATCTTTTCCTCTTTCAGTACTCCAAATGACAAACCTTTTCCATTTTCCTGCATAGTTCCTTCTAGTTGAAGGTCTGCGGGTTTCAAGGATAATGTCTTTAACCCTTTGGGATAAATCTGGGTTAGTTGCTCTTATGTAATGTTCCAGGCAGTCAGTTGCAGAGTTTTCAGGTTTGGATGCATGATGTTGTAGTCGCTCTGAGTTAACATCAAAGGAATCAGGGGTAGTGTCCACGTTCCCCCCCGAGACATGCTCCTCAGCAATGGATACCAATGTTGTCTTGGCCAATTTGGAGCTATCAGAATTATCCTTGGACGTTCCTCTTTGATTTTCAGTAGTACCTTGTGCATCAAAGGAAGAGGTGGAAATGCATATGCTGTCAGGCCTTTCCAACTGAAGGATAGAGAGTCCACCTTCCAAGCAAGTGGGTGGTATGTCCTTGTGCAGAATTTCTTGAGCTGGTGATTGAGTGGGGATGCGAATAGGTCTATTTGTGGCATTCCCCATTTCTTTGTGATGGCCTTGAAGATGTCCGGGTGTAGCATCCATTCGTGAGCATCCGAGGTAGTTCTGCTTAACATGTCTGCTAGGATGTTTTCTTTTCCCGGTACAAATATTGCCTGTAACTGAATGTTGTAGCTCAGAGCCATATTCCATAGGTCCAGAGCCATTTGGCATAGGGGGTATGAATGAGTGCCTCCCTGTTTGTTGATGTACCACATGACTGTGGTGTTGTCTGTCCTTATCATCAATTGGCCTTCTTTGAGGAATGGTCTGAAATTCTGGATTGCTAGTTTTACTGCCAGCATTTCTTTTGATTTATGTGCAGGTGCAGCTGATCTGGAGTCCATAATCCTTGAATGCATTTGTCCAGCATGTGGGCCCCCCAACCTAGGTCTGAGGCATCCGTTGTGATGGTTTGGCTTGCTTGAATGTTGTGGAAGGACAAACCTGGGTTTGACTGGCATGCTTGAGCCCACCATAGGAACTCTTGTTTCAGGCATGGGATTAGTGGTATTTCGGTTTCTAAGCTGTGCCTGTGTTGAGACCATAAATTCTTTAGGTACCACTGTAGCTTTCTCATATGCAGTCTGGCATGGGGGACCAGGATTATGCAGGATGCCATGAAGCCCAAGGTCTGCAGTACTTTCCTTGCTGTTAGTTTGTTCTGCTTTGTTAATGCCAAGAAGTAAAGAGGAAGTTGTTCTTGTTTTTCTGCAGTTAGGAATGCCATCTGTTTTACTGTGTCCAATTCTGCACCCAAGAATGTTCTTGTTTGGGATGGTATCAGTCTTGACTTTTTTAAATTGACTGTGTATCCCAGGGCTTGTAGTAAGCAAATGACTCTTTGTAAGTCTTGTGTCAGCTTGCCTTTGTTGTCCGCTTGTATCAGGCAGTCGTCCAGGTATGGATAAATTTGGATTCCCTGTAGCCTGCAATGAGCGATTACTGATGCCAGGCATTTCGTGAATACTCTGGGCGCAGTAGATAAGCCAAAGGGCAATGCTGAGAATTGATAATGCTCTGATCCTGCAAGAAATCTGAGGTATCTTCTGCAATTTGGTCGTATGGGGACGTGCAGGTATGCCTCCTTGAGATCTAGAGTTACCAGCCAACACTCCTTGCCCAGCATGGGAAGAAGTTGCTGTAGGGTCAGCATTTTGAATTTTGGAACAATGATGAATGTATTTAAAGCGGACAGGTCAAGAATAGGTCTCCAACTTTTCTCTTTTCTTGGTACTAGGAAGAGCCTGGAGTAAAATCCTTTGCCCTGTTCTGTAGGTGGTACCCTTTCCACAGCTCTCATCTTTGTTAATTGAGCTATTTGTTTTAGAGCTTCTGTTTTTTGATTTGGTGGTAGGTTTGGCATTCCTCTTTTTACTGGTAAGGTGTGGAAATGAAACCTGTAGCCTTGGTCTATAGTTTGCAAAATCCACTTGTCTCTTGTGATATAGTGCCAATTTTTGAAAATAAGGCTAACTTTCCGCCTAAGGGTGCTGCTATTTGTTCCCTGGTAGGCGTGTCAGAGCCAAGTCACTGTGATTGTCCTGTTGCAGTGGCAGTGGTTGTGTCCGCGCCTCGTAGGTTATTGCCCTGCCACTGGCGCCCTCTGTAGGCACCACCTCTGGATTGGTTTCTGCCCCTAGAGCGTCTATTCCTGCCTCTCTGAGATTTAGAGGAGTCTGGAAAGGACCAATTTTTGGAAGGCCAGTTCCTGCTAAACCTTGGGGCTGAACCTGTAAGAAATCTTTAACTGTTTGTACAGATTTTGCCTTCTCTTCCATTTTCTTCATTACTTGCTGGGCAGGAGAACCAAATAGACTGACCTTATCCATAGGAGCATCTAATAGCTTTGCTTTAACATGATCCGCAAGACCTGTTCTTTCAACCATGCATGCCTTCTTATAACTGTGCCAGTCATGGCTGATCTAAATGAAGCCTCCAGTGCATCATAGCCACATTTTAAAGAATGGTTACTAACCTGCTGAATGTTATTCACCATTTCTAAAACATATTTCTTATCTAAGGAATCATCAGAGGACAGTTTCTTAGTTAACTGATCAAGCATAAACTCTTGGTATTGGATCATATGAAACTGACAGTTCAAAGCTCTAGCTGAGAGAGTAGCAGAGGTGTATACTTTTTTACCCCATCTCTCTAAGGACCTGGATTCCCTTTCAGAAGGGAGAGGGTTTTTCGCTGAGGTCGAAGCTACTGCCTTAGGCCCCTGGGAGATAGTCTCAGGATCTGCAAGGGGAGCCTTGTATAAGTGGTGATGAGTGTCCGGTGCCCTGTAAAACCTATCGGGCTTGGCAGGGGCTGGAGGTAAAGTATCAGGAGCAGTGCAAACATCATTAAATGCATCATCCACAACAGGAAGTACTGGAGGTATAGCTAAGGGCCTATGTTGCGTTAAGTGTAGAAAGGTCCTAAGCCTTTTTCTTGAATCTGAGAAATCTTGTCCCTGCCATTGGAATTGCTCTCTCATGGCATGTAAGGTTTCCCAAAGGAAAATTCCTCTGGTGGAGAGGCAGAAGGTATAGATTCTTCAGCATCGGAATCTTCATAAGTAGAAAAAGGAGCCTCTGGATGGTCTGTATTGTCTGAATCATCAGAAGAGTCATCTGAGGACACTGGCTCAGGCCGCTCTGCTCTAGGTCTCTTTTCTGGAGGTTGAGAGGCCCTGTCTGGGTGAGATTGGGATCCCCTTATTAAAGAGATGAGATCCTCTGCCAGAGTAAACATTTGGGAACTGGAACTGGGCCTGTGAGAGGGGGGCTTAACAGGCACAGACTTAGCAGTTTTGGCTGCTTTAGCCCTGGCAAAGGCCTTTATAGACATGGCTGCAGGAGGCCTAGCAGCACCACGTGCTGGGGTAGAGACATCCAAAGGGATGGTGTCCGATAATTCTAGAGAAACCACATTAGTAGGCAAAACTTCAGAGGCCGATTCAACTAGGGTAGCAGGGGCCTCGGTAGTAGTCATGGATTCGCTGAAGATTGACCCGTTTGCTCGGTTTCGCCGAAACCGAGACACTGCGGTTTGCTTAACCGTGGTTTCGCCGAAACCGCGGACCGCGAGTGTCGGTCTTTTTCTTTGCGTTTAACAATTTGCGAAGTCGGAGGATCCGACGGCATAATGTATGCAAAATCTGAGCCGAAAAACTGTTCAGCAAACTCCGACCGACGCCTAAGCGTTCGTCGGTTGAAAGAAGCACAGGCTAAACAGGCTGCTACGCCGTGGTCTGGGCCTAAACAAGGTAAGCAGTAAGAGTGGAAATCTTTATGAGGTATTTGTTTCCCACAAGTTAAACAGTTATTCACTTTTTCTGACATCGGCTGAGGCAAGAAAGAGTCCCCAACGGGGTACTTAGCTTTTTAGAAGTCTTCGAAGTAGTATTCGGTAGTAGTAATCTCTGGATCTGACCGACCGGCACTTGCAAACAGCTTCTGCTTCGGGCGCCACGCGGCAAGAAAGACTGAGGAAAATGGCGTCGGCTGATGCCTTTATACCCGAAGACCAGCAGAGATGACGTCGGGTGAAGTGCGACACCAGCCGAGGCCAGACCCAGACTTTGGAATCCGGCCAACCGAAGGGCTGCCTGACGACAGGACAACCCATTTGTAAGGACTGCAGATGCATCCTTGAAGGACATCAGTCAGCTGTCTATCAGGTGCCAGAATCCGACACAACACACACTCAGGTCACTCCACAAGTGCAAGTATGACTCTGTCAATGTCCATGTGGGTGTGAATGACCTGAGATGCACCTCCCTGGACTACATGAAAAGAGACATGGTGGAGATCTCAGATTATGTGGCCCAGGCAGCCCTGAACAGCATCCTGCCGTCACGAGAATGATACAGCAGTACAAACAGAAAATGATTGACTTCAACAATTGGCTAAGTTTCTGGTGTCATTCTAAGGGGATCCAGTATCTGTCTGCTTGGGATGACATGAGTGACAGACCTTGATGCTTTGCCAGAGATATCCTGCACCTGTCACCCCTGGGTTTCTGGGTACTGCCCAAGGCTCTTGCCACTCCTATAGTGCCTTTTTTAGGCAGTGTTCCAAAGACCAAATTACCACCGTAACCACTACAAATAACTGCGGGTCATACTGCTCAACGCTAGAAGTCTAAATCTCAAGATGCACTCACTCATAGCAAGCGACATTAGTGTTGTAACAGAGACCTGGTTTACAGTAGCAGAAAGCATCCCTGCACTATCAGGCTATAAAACTCATTCCACACCAATTGGCCCCAGAACATAGACCGAAGCTCCAAAGGTTGTTGTGTCTCCATATTCATAAAGGATATGCACACCTCCAGACTAGTAGCCCAGCATAATGCATTTGAGATACTCCAGGTACAACTAACACTGGATAAGATGGCGTTTCAGGTCATAGCCTGCTATAGGTCCCCAACCAAGTCCCAAGACTCTCACTCCACATTCCTAAGCACCCTGGAAACTATTAAGATCCAACCCAACACTCTCGTACTAGGTGACAAACTACCCCGCCATCAACTGGGAAAACTACTCATGCACCAATGCACTGGCCCAACACTTCCTGGAATTCATCAATTCCAATGCCCTGGATCAGCTCATTCTTATTCCCACTAGAGGAAGCAACATCTTTGACCTGGTTATTACTAACATGGGCAACCATTGCTCTACACCAATAGTCAATTCCTCCCTGGTTAGATCCGACCACAAACTAATCACCATGGAAATCCACATCTCAACCCCCCCCCACCCCACCCCCCGCAAAGGTGTCCACCATGAAAAACTTCTCCAAAGCTGACTTTAGACTCCTAAAAACAGAGGTGGCTAACTTCACGGCCCCCATGCCAATGGAAAATAGATGCATGACTGCCAAATCATACACCAATACACTGTAAGAACATGTATATAAATCCATGGAACTAGTTATACCCAACAGAACCAAGATGCTCTCCTTCAAAACAAGGAAGCCAATCTGGTGGTCCCCTGCCATTAATAAACTCTACAACAGAAGGAAGAAACTGTTGCAGAAAAAGGTGAAGTCTCAAGACTGGAAAAATTCCCTTATTAGCCTCAACAAAAAATTTAAATTCCTCATCAAAACCTCCAAAGCCAGCTATGAAGGCAGAACTGTGGCAGACACTAAAAACAGCCACAAAACCTTCTATAGTTATATCAAGATTCTCCATGGCAATACCCAGATTTGCTATGAGTTACTGCACAATGGTACCTCCGATACTGAGCTGGCAGATATTGCCAACATACTGGCCAACAGATTCAGTGCCAACTTTACCCCTCTCCCCCATCCTAAGGACCAATCTCAATACCGGAAGAATGCCAGGCACCCAGCATTACTACAGCACAGGTAAAAGCTGCATTGTTCAAAGCCAAGAATACAGCTTCCATGGGACCCGACAATATCCCTGGCTGTGTTCTACATGAATTACAAAGTGAACTGGCACCACATATGTGTGCCCTGTTCACTCATAGACTCACCTCAGGCTTTGGCCTTACTGAATGGCAAACTACTACAGTCATCCCTCTCCATAAAGGAGAAGCACCTACAGACCCTGGAAATTATCGCTCCATTAGCCTGTCGAGTCTGATATGTAAGGCTATGGAGCACACCATCATGGACATAATTAACAAGTAAATAGGGAATCTCCAAACTCCAGACCGCACGCAATTTGGTTTTGTGAAAGGTAGATCATGCCTGCTCAACCTGGTTGACTTCTTTGAGTCAGTCACCACAGCTGTGGATGAGGGTAAGGCAGTTCATACAGCCTACCTCGTTCTGGCCAAGGCCTTTGATACCACTCCTCACTCAAGAATTACTGATAAACTCACCAAACTAGGCATCAATCCATACACCATTAGCTGGGTTGCAAACTGCTCACAGCCAGAACCCACAGTGTGAAATTAGCGGACTCCAAGTCAGACTGCCGACCAGTCACGAGTGGAGTCCCAGAGGGATCGGTCCTGGGTCCTCTCCTATTTGGCATCAACTTCTCAGAAGTCCAGGCCAACACAGAGGGACTCTGGCTGACCAAGTTCGCAGATGACTGCAAGCTGGGAGCTATTATTAACTCCCCAACTGATGCCAACATCCTACAGAAAGGCCTCACTGAGACCATTGACTGGTGTCGAAACCCTGGCCTTAAGCTTAATGCCAAGAAATGCATTGTCATCCCCTTTGGGAAAAAAACAATTTGCCACTAATTACCACATGTATGGGAGCCCACTGAACGCGTTATGAGAGATCTGGGGACACAGGTTGACAGCAACCTCCCCTTTGATCACACCAGACAGTCCTTCTATGTGGCACATCTCATTACAAAGACTTTTGCATCCAGGAAGAAAGAGGTCATCATTTCTCTCTACTCTTCCCTCATTAGACCAGTCATAGAGTATAATGCCTCATATGGCATGTACCTCACTAAGCACCTGCAAAAGTTGGAGAGGCCACAAAAGTACATCACGAAGAGGATCCTAGGCCTTAAACACGTCCTACGTGGACAGACTCAAACAACTCTAGCTATTCTCTGTCTCATATCGTCTATTAAAGGGCGATCTCTGCTTGACTTACAAAGCCATGTCTGACCCAGCTCTGTTAGAAATGCTACATCTAAAGAAATCCCAATCCCTCCGCACCACAAGCTCCAAAGACATCAACCTCATTACCACAATCAACAGAATATGCTTGAGGGACAGGTTCATAACCCAGAGACTGCCCATGCTCTGGAATAGACTTCCCATACATATCAAACAGAGCACCTCACTGGCCCTCTTCAACAGAAATCTTGATGAGTAGATGAGAAATAGAAAGTTCACCCCGGGGATCACTCCAGTGGTTCTACGTGATAGAGGCACTGGGAACTAACGTCAGGTGGCACAATGCCAAGGCACTTCTATGGGCTAGACTTGTTAAGGCTCCAGGGCCATTAGCCTTGTACACACCTATGAACCTACAAACCTGTCAAGTACTGTGAGCATCTGACATGCAGGTGGAAGGAGAAAATATTCTGGAAGTAAAACAGATACAACAGGTTCAAAGAAGGTTTCATATGGAACTATGCTGTGAGCTTTCAGTGACCAAGAAATGGATTCAAGTACTGAAATAGAAGGTAAGCACTGAAATGGGAAACCTGACTAGGAGATGTAATACCACACATTATAGGTAGAAGCTTCAAAACTGCAGAAGGCTGGGATGTACAGAATCACATCATAAATAAATCAACTGATAAAAAACTAGTCACAAAACTAATTCTGTCTTTACTGTGCACTGGAAAAAGAAGAAAGGAATTTTCCCAGATGTGCAATTGCTGTATAAACAGCAACTTCGAGGTCAAAAGTGCACAAATAAAATACAGACACACATGCAGTACAAAGAATAAGCATATAAACTTCAAAATGAAATAATATCCTTGACGTTTTACTTAAGATACTTCTATGCCTAAAACAGGCGAACACACACAAATGATAATGCAAGAAAATAAAACATTCTCATGCACAAATGTCTAAAAACAAATCAGTGGTTAAACAGGTTAGGCATATGTCATCTACACTGTCTGATAAAGTGAAAATATGTTATTCTTACAGAGAAGGCACTTGGAATTGGCATTAAAATTCAGCAGTGATACTGAGATATAAGTGAGAGTGGGTGCTAAATTCCAGCGCTGCTGTATCCAGAAGAGAGACTAAAATAAGTTCTCTGTCACATACATTATTATTAGGGAGCATGTTAACAATTTAAGGGCACTTCCAAGTACTCTGTTTATGTAGATCCTTATGGAAGTAAGAATTCATATTCTGCATTTTCAACACTAAACCATGAAATTACTTAAGGTATATCCAACCAAGAAATTCCAAACCCTACTGCTATACATATTAAGCAGACTACTTGTATTACTCTCTCATACACAGCAATGCCTAAATGAACCTGACAATAGCTTGACAGCTTTTTATTTTTATATTTTTTTATCATTTATTTCAAGCAGGCAGACTGGACCCAAAGTCCCATTTCAGCTACAACCTTGCTACAAAGCAAAAGTACCAACTTCTGCAAACAACGTTATGACCATAATCACAATATGACAGTTAAAATGAGTGACTTGCTATGTAATTAATAAACTAACACACCTGAACTAGGCTGTAGAACATATACTTTTTTCATCTTGACAGCAGCAGATGAATGGTTCATAATGTTTTAAAGAGGACACTTGAACGGAATGCTTTTATAAAGCATTCTAATGAATAGCCAAAGTGACAGGAATTATCAAAGTTATCAGGTGAAAGTTCAAATTTAAGGGAAGAACTTAGAGGAGAACAACTCTGATTACAGATTTTGTATATCACAAGCGTAGACTGGGTAGAGTGAAGGGGGCAGCTGCTCCAGGTGAAAGGTGTCAAGGGACGTGATCAGCAGATTTTTTTCCTCAATGCTTTGATCTTCACATAAATACAAGGATGTATAGTGTAGAAGGAGGACATTAGGACCAGGTGCGCCTTCCTAGAAGGAAAGGAGCACCAGGATCAGAGAATGAACTTTTTTCTTTTTTTTCTTTGTTTTTTTTTTTACTCTCATGTACGGTGAGAGGGTGTTAGGGATCTGGAGAACAGACCTTTTATTTATTTATCTTGCTGTCAAACAGAGCATGAAAGTGTACGGCATTAGGACCTGCCCTACTTCCTCAGGAGAGAGGGGAGGAGCACCAGAACGGACAACAGATTTTTTTTTTTTGCTCCTCAACCTCGTATTGAGGGGCACCAGACTAGGGAGAAGTAATGCCAGTTATAGCTCTGCTGCATATCTATAAAAGAGGAACATATCTGACTCAGTGCAACAGATAAAATTTTTGTCTTGGTGAAGGAGGTGCAACGGTGCACAAAGGTTGGCATTAGGAACAATACAAGTGATCACAAGGACTGTAACATGCCTAGCCATATACACAATTAAGAAGACATACTTAAAGGTTCTTGCTACCTTTTACAAGCAGTTAACAGAGTTTACCTCTCAAATCAGGCAGGACTGTACATGACAACACTGGTATAAACTTGTGTCTACCCATCCAATTGTCAAGACTAGCCTAAACGTAGCCAAACTAGTACTTTGTTTAAACAACAGTGGTAACTTATTTTATAGGCTGAGATTATAGTTGTGCAATCAAGCACTCTTCCTCTGTTATATAATCTGTTCCTTTGACAGTAAGCTTCCCTTTCAAAACAGATGTTGCCTATCCTAGTCCCTAGTCATCAATGCCATGGTGCTCAAATAGTATCCCCATTCTGTAAAACCAATACTCCAGTCTACTGCATAGTCAAAGACTTGACATTTTACTCAATAGGGCCTTAAGTATATTACCTATATCTGTACAAGTCTAATAAACAGCAGACATACGTGTTGGAATAAATGCTGCTGTCTGCCAAGTCAGACTGTGTGTGTGATCCACTGTCTAATGGGCATGGCACAATTCTGCAACAGAGGCCAACATGTGAATCCTTTACACAGTTTCCTGAAGCTTATACAGGATGAAGCTCACTAGTCAAAGTTTCACCTCAACAAAAATACAATAAAAAAGTTTACAGGACTCCCCACACCGTATCTATTTAAATTAAGTCCATTGCTCCACAACTGCAAAGAAATTACATAAAAGCCCACATACAGTCAATCACTGTTGTAAAAAGAAACTGCATTGGCAGTGATATCAAACACAAACACACTGAGCTCAAAGTTGAAACCTTGCTCATTTTACAATCAAACAACAACAGGATAACTCCTTAACGTGCCAGTCCTGCAGCAGCAGCATGCTATAGTAATCCTAGACTCCACCACAGACTGCATGTGCATCATGAATCCCAGACCAGCTTTCTGAGAAAGAAAAAGTAGGCCTTTGGAGAACCTTTCTGCTTCTCTAGCCATCTGAACCCAACCCAACTCTTGTTTGTAAACACAAGTCACAAAGAACAGTGATGAATGCTATGCCTGACAACAGTAGACTAGCAGATGCATGCTCACTGTAAAACAAAGTGTGTAATCAGTAAAAGCATATCACTCATTTAAATGGCACATTAACCAATGCACTGAAATATGGCACTGAGGACAATGAATGGTATGGCAGCTGAGACAAGATGCATAGCATAACACCCTGTGCACTTTACAAAATGGCAGTGGTAGCAACACATGAAAAAAGTAGACACAAAAGTTGCTGCACATCACACCAGCTTATATACTTTCCAAATAAACAAAGGTGGTACTGCTGGAAGAAAAAACAGTATAACAGAAAAAGGGTGCCAAGTGTAACATTTGCAGTGTACTGCAGATGGCCATTGACTTAAATGTTGTTGGAACAGGAATACAGCTTATAAAAGGGGCATGATGTTTACCCTGCAGGTTTGAATCTCCTCTGTGGTTCACAGTTGGGTGGGTAGCATGTACATAATGCTTTGTCACATAACACACAGATACATCTACATGTACATAAGAAATACCAGGCTTAGCATTGCTACATTAGTGAGCGTCACTCTAAATGTTGACCACTGATGTACATTTTTCAGAGTTTGGGCAAAAAAGCTAGAAAGCGCTCTATCAAAGGAATCTCTCTTTTCCCAAGGACAATAGTGTCTTGAAGCTGGAAAATGCAAGTACCACAGGGTGTGAGAGATGCTGTCACCTACACTGGGAGTGCAAAAGAGCTCTTCTACTCAAAAAAGAAAAACATTCTGGTGTTTTTATAATCTTAACTGTGGATCACAGCTGAGTGAGTCTAATGAACTGCAGCTGATGTTATGTGAATGGACAACAGTTCTGTCAAACTGGTCATTAAGAAGCTCTACGTTTGCTGTACTTGAGCTGCAGCACAATTTTTAACAGCACAGCTGCATACAATGAGAATAATTAAAAGAGCAATGTGCAGTACAATTTACATTGTTTTTCATGCATCTACTTCATAACCCACTCTTTTGTACTAATCATTATTTGACTGCTGTGGTAGTGTTGTCGCCTCACAGTAAGACGTTGCTCCGTTCGATTCTCAGTTAAGAGCGTCGTCTGTGTGGTGACGTGTGAATGGGCGTTCCTTCATTGAAGGTTGTGCGTCAGGCCCGGCAAGTCGGCATGTAAAAAAAATCTACTGCCAATCATTAGCGGACTGGAGTTCCGCTGTAGCGACTCCTAACCGGGAAAAGCCGAAAGACACAACAACAACAACAACATCAAGCCTTAGTTCTCAATGACTGATGCTGAGGCTGTACTTCTGGAATACACCACATCCTTACATGCATCTGCATCATGCAATTGTTATATAACAGCAGTAGCACTACGCATGAGACATGAAGCTAAGATGACTGCTTTATTTCTTTTGTTCTTGATTTGTATGTCAGCGCATATCTGTACAGCTGTTGTCTCTGTGTGTGTGTGTGTATATATATATATATATATATATATATATATATATATATATATTATATACATACACACACACACACACACACATATATATATATATATATATATATATATATATATAAATACACACACAGACACACACACACACAAAGTTCCTTTGCTTACTTGCATGTGTTGGTGGGGTGGACGTTCCACTGACTAGTACCTTTGTTGTAGTGCAGTAGCTTTTGTTTTTTACAGGGAAACTGTTAAGTCTTTTGCAACATTTGCTTCAGACATCAGCTGTGCATTAGTATCACCTGAACTGTATTATTACTGGTGTTCATGCTGAATTGTTTGTTTGCGTACATGCTGAGCACAGCCTGTCACTCTACTATGAAACACAAACAAGCATTTTCTGAGGTGCAATGACTATAAAATTTACCCAGACCTTCTGCAGACACAAAAGCAGTAGGGAAAATAATCATTGCACCTACAATGACTACAAAATAATTCCATCTGAAGTTTTATAATTCTACATGACATAAGTAACGTTGGGCTAATTTCTTTGCACCATGGTGTGTGCATGTTATTTACAGTTTGATCAGGCATGGAGTTGCTTAGATGTGGTATTGGTGGTGGCGTTGGGGGGGGGCTTTGATTCAGTCTTTGGGATATTATCTAGAGAAGTGATTCAACTACAGCCCTCTAAGGATCTATAAATGCTATACTGCTCTGAAGAAATCAGGTGTCCAAAATAAATTAACAGCTTGCTCAAGAAGACTTGTATTCTGGATTTTTTTCTTGGATGGGGAACTTGACTCATGCCTCTGCTCACCGAAGAAAAAAATGCTAATATTGGAGTGAGGAAAAAGACAACAGATTGGGGGTACTGGCCAAAACAAATGATCAAGTAAATACGTTTCACCTCAATATGCCACTCCTACCCTATTACAAATTCCATTATTCAACACAGTTACAGACAAGGATACAATAAATCACTTTTTCACTGAAAAGAAAATGCACATCATGGGTCTTTACCCCTTGTTCTGAAACAGTTATGCGGTCTTGTGAGAGAAATGGCATATCCAAACATTTGACCTTGAGCATCTACATCTGAAACAAGCTGAGTAAACCTGGAGATAATTTTCTAAGGGTTTAAAAATGCAACAAAATATTATTTCATTAAAGGTTGTCTTCTTCTGTTCAAAATACTACTCGGGTAGAAAGACAAGTCTTCAGAATGTTTCTATGAAAACATTCTTTAAGTGAAACAGCTTTTTTTTTAAACATAACTGCCGATTTCCTTCCGATGATTTTTTTAGTTTTCATTAGAAAGTCAGGCAAGTATCACTGCAAACTAGGGAGACTCACTCGCATATTACACTGAAATGTCATCTGATATAACTGGAGACTAATGGCATACAACTAAGTAAAACCAAAGTGTGCCTGCCTGAAAAAAAAAAAGACAATCAAGTCTGAAAGACAGACAAAAGCCATTGCTTCTGTCAAAATAATTTGGAAACTTATTTTAAAGATTTTGCTCCACCCCAAACACATGCATGCATGTGCTCAAGTCTGATGAAGTCTTGGTGTAAAAATTACATAAGCCTAGGAGTTTTTTTTCCCTCAATTTGTGCCTGCCGCCTGCTCCTCAAAAGCCAGCTGACCTGGTTCACTAAGGGTGAGTTGGCAGAGAGTGGTCATGTAGGCAGCTATCCAGGGTGGCTCAAAGTTTTTTTCTATTTCTGCTGCACTACATTTCAGTACATGCTGGGATGCATGCAATGGGCTACCTTAACTAGTAATTCCTCAGTTCTAGAACTAATTATGTCAGCAAATAACACCACTCAGTGATCTGGGATGCGACTTCATTGGATGCCCTCATTTCTTTTTACTGTTTCCTATCTCTCATAAATCTTCTTCATCAAATCATCATCTTCTTTACTGCACATGTGGGTGAACCACAGTAATCTCTCTTCTGCAACTGCAGCTACTTTGGCTTCAGCTCTGATATCATCTTGTCTTCAACTGTCCTGCAGTGTGCATCCTAATACCCATGTCATTCACTTCATCTTTTTCACTTCTAGCTTTCTCAACTACTCTGCCTTCATTACCTATGTTTCTGTACCATACAGAAGAACTGGTTGTAACACTGTTTTGAAAACCCCATTTTCGATATTTTTAGCATTCTTCTCTCTCTCAGTACACTTGACACTCTGTGCCAGTTGGGTGCAGCACATCTGATTAGAGCTATGACCTCCTCAATCAGACTTCCTTTCTCCCCAGCCACCTCTCCCAGATACTTGAAGATGGTAAGATTGTATCTTGTTCCACTGTTTTCCCTGCTATCTATATTCAGCTTTAACTGCCCCCCCATTTGCTGCACAGACAACTGTTTTGTCTGTACTCTGTGTTCCTTCAATTTTGCATTCCATTACACTATAATTTGTTTAAGTTCCTATTCAGTGTCTGCTTGTAATGCTACACCATTTGTATACAGCAACTTTGAGTCTAGTCCCCTCTGACCTGTTTAGTAAAGTAGTCCAACACCAGTATGAAGTTAAACCCTGAGGCACTCTCTTTGTGATGTCGAACACTGCTTGCACTTGAGTCACTGGGTCCTACCAATGCTTCTTTGACTTTGACCACTGCAGGACTGCCCACATAATCATTTCTCGGGATTTGTCACATGACTTCTTCATGTCTAGGAATACCTGGTTGACTATATCCTCATCTCTGGCTTTTCCTCCACTACCTGTCTCATAGCAAACATCAGGCCAGTTGTGCCTACTGGATCCTACCTGGTTAAAAGATGAACAAATGGTTTGCTATGACAACGTTGAAGTGGATTTGGTCGAATTCACTTTGGCGAAGTCCAGAGGTCCTCTAATGCCAATGTTGAACCCGACATTGTCGAAATACAAATCTCGCCCCTATCTCGATCTATGTTAAAGCTCGTTCCGAGATTGAATTCAAGATGTACTTCGACAATGTCGGAATTCGAAATTGTTACTTTTGCGGACGTGGGTGGATGAGACCATCATTCGACCAAGTCCAGTTCAATATTGTCATAGTAAACCTGAATGAATATATAAGAAAATAAATAAATATATATATATATATATATATATATATATATATATATATATATATATATATACATACATACACACACATACACACACACACAAAACTGCAAATTAATTTATTTAGGCAATAAAAGACAACTAGGCGGCAATTCAGTAAAAAAGTGGAATGAAGAAACAGATAAGTCTATTATGAAACTACCTGCAACTCAGACTGGAGAACCCAAGCATCCACTCACCATTTTTTTATTTAACAAAATAATTTAGTTTGTTTTTATTTTCAGAATGAAAGGCTTTGGGAAGGGCAGAAAGAATAGAATAATAATAAATTTCTGGTAAGCTCAGCTTCCTTTCAAGATCTGTAAGTAGCTTAAGCCGCAATGCTGGGAATGCAAAAAGAACTGTGAACTCGGCTAAGTAACTTTCATTTAAATGCTGCACTCCTTTTCGTCAGAAACTGCAACTTTCAGTGTAAATCCCTTAAACATTAAGCAGTGGCCAGAAAGACAAACATTAACTTTATACTACTACAGTTCCATGTGTAAAGTACTACACTCTGTTACAGTGTAGGAACTATTACTTTTAATTGACTTAAAATAAAAAAAGTGGAAAAGTATTTAAACAGTTATAAATAACTAATAAATAAAGCCAGGAACTGAGCGACAGTGAGGAAGTCAAACGATGCAAAAATTAATTAAAATCTCCACTTTTAATACAAAAATATAAGACAGGATAAGTGCTTTCGCAAGTAGCTTCATCAGATCCATTCAAAAATCCAAGTGTTAGTTGCATGCTTATATACCTGCAGATGATGACTCATACTCATGGTTAATTAGCAAACAAGGTACTGCCCATCATTTTTAAAGATATAGGTGATGTTTAAAACGATAGATAAAAATGAATATATTAAAGCTTCATAAAATGCATTGCTGAAAGATAAATAATGGCTAGGCATCAAATTACAAACATATTGATCAGAATATAGTGACTAACTGAATTGTATTAAGAAACACAAAACTATGTATAAATTAAAAAGTAAATACATCTGTATATAATCAGTGTATAACAATTCATTTGACATTTCTACGTTGTTTTAGTTTTGGTCTTATAGAGGCTCTCTCATTCAGACCAAAACCTTTGTCAGCCCTTAATGAGATAATCCATTGCATTTCCTTACTTTCTGTATAGGTTCTGATATCACCTCCCCTTACATTAGGAGAAATAACTTCTAGCACCTTAAATAAAAAATAATGTTCATTGTTGTTTAATGTAATATGTTTGGCTAGAGCATTGTGCAATGTACCTCTCTTCATATGATAGATATGCTCCCTCATCCTATCTCTTAAGGGGCGATTAGTCTTGCCTACGTAGAATGACGGGCAGGATTGACAAGTAGCCAAATAAACCACATCTGATGTCATACAGTTTGCATCTGCTTGTATCATAAATACTTTCTGTAAGTCTGGTTGAAAAAACTGAGTGTTACTGTCAATAAAAGGGCAAAAATGACAATGCCCACATGGCTTCGTGCAACCACCCTTATTATCACTGTTTATAGTTTTAGGGTAACAAAGTATCCTTTTTAAATTATGTTTATTCCTATACAGGAAAGTGGGTGTCTCACCCACGATCCGTTTTAAATCACTGTCAACATGTAAGATACCCCAATGCCTATTAATAACTTCCTTGATTTTGTAGTAGTCAGAAGAAAATTGTGTTGAAAATCTAATACTGTGGTTATTATAGTTATTACCTAAAGGATTATCAAATTCCCTAGGACCAAAATAAGGTGCTGCTCTAGTGCAACGCAGTTCATATATCTCATCCATATGGGAGTTGATTTCAGTTTGGGTATAACCCCTATTGACCAATCTGTTTTTCAGGCTAGTTAACTCAGTTTCAAAGCCATCATTCGTGGGGTTTAATCTTGAGGCCCTGATGGCCTGTCGTCTTATAATATTTTTAAAAACGTAAGGGGGGTGCATACTGGATCTAGAAAGTAAGGTATTGCTATAACAGGCCTTACGATGTACACTTGTATTGATTATGTCATTCGGTAATCTATCAATAAATAAATCTAGGAACTCTATCCTACGTGTGGAATGTTGCATGGTAAACTTAAGGCAAGTCGTAAGGTTATTCATCATGAAATGCACGGATTATAGTGGTTTAATAGTGCCATCCCATAAAATGAAAAGGTCGTCGACGAAACGTCGATAAAACACTACGTGTTGCCTGAACATCTCCTCACGAAAAAGCACATGCCCATTTAAATCTGCTCCAATCACCACTCTCTCAACTTTGGGTACACTCACCACCACTTCATCCAACTCACTCCAAAATTTTTCTTTCTCATCCATTGCACACCCAACTTGTGGAGCATAGGCACTAACAACATCACACCATCAATTTCCAGCTTCATAAACATCACTCTATCAGACTCTCTTTTCGCCTCCAAAACACTCTTGGCATACTGTTCCTTCATAATAACACCTACCCCATTTCTCCTCCCATCCACAACATGATAGAACAATTTGAACCTGCCTCCAATACACATGGCTTTACTTCCCTTCCATCTGGTCTCATGCATGCACAATATATCAAACTTCCTTTTCTCCATCATATCAGCTAACTCACTCACTTTATTTTCTTTAGTACTGACATTAAAAAATGTTTTCTTAACTAGCTTTGTTACTGTTTCTCTGATATCTGTATCATATATCTGGACAAAAGTTTTCAATGGTAAGATTGATGGGTGAAGTCAGTAAACTTTAGATTAGGATACGTTATGGCCTGATGAATGGTGGATTACAAATGTCATACAAATTAAGATGTTACCACCATAATAATAACAAACTCCATTAGAATCACCACTACCAATCAGTAGTCCATGACATAGCCTAATCCCTTATTACCCCCTTCACAGAACAATATAAATCAAGCCTAGCAGATGCACTCTTCAGAAAGGTTATACGGATTTGAAGAAGCCTATTTGATCTAGGTGAAAATGCTCATCTTATGCCTAAGATATTTTCTCAGTTGTAATAAAACTTTTCATAGATTAAGAAACAAGCCTGTGGAAATCATTTTGACAAAAGGTACTGAGTTACTTTTATACTGTGTTTGAAGAAAATTGTTCTTAACTGAAATGTACAACTGGTACTGTTTTTTCCCCTTTGAGTTAAGTTTCCCTTCAAACTATTTTTGTTGATTCCCAAGTAGACTTGGGGTTGGGATTCTTGCTGCCACTTACAAGGTGGATTGTGTAAACAAATCTATTGGGATCCAGCCCTCCTTTTAATCGAAAAATAACCAAAATGTTTGTTTTTACGTCCTAGCACCATTGCTCAGTTTAGAGTTCTCAGTTTTCTCCAGAAGACAGCACAAATAACAGCCTTAAAGATTACACTAAACTAAAGTGCATCTCTGAGGAGTTAAATGATTTGTCCAATTTACAGTCACCACTGAAAAATTCATATCTCAGCACTAATTCTTATAAAGTTCCATATCTGCAAATACGCAAGCACTGACAGCATGATTAGTTGTTTCTTCTGCACAAGGGAGACAATTATGTAATAGGGGGAAACATCTTCTCCCAAGTTCACCCTTTACCCCACTTAAAAACAAACTCTAAATAATCTACTGCCCCTAGATTCTCAAAAACAAAGTGATACATTCGATTATAAACCTCCACCTACCTGTTTTACTTACTGTTTCAGACTCATCCCAGATGGCAGCAGACAGTAATATGTGAATGAGGAACCAGCTTAGTTACTATTGGATGAGCTCTAATGTCTTTGTTGAAAGAAAATTAGCAAATCTAGCAAGAAAACAAAAACTATTCACAGCCAGATGGTTCTTCTAGCACTCAGTGTATCCCAAACTGGGTCCCCTCAACACAAAGCTGAGGAGCAAGAAAAAAATGTTTTGCTCCCCAGTATGGCATCCCTCACCTCACTTCTCACCTAAGGAGAGCTAAGTAAGTTTGTGAACCCACCCTCCCCTCCTCAACTATGATTAAAAAAGATCATCTGTTTTTCTTCTCTTTAAAAAAACTGCTACACACAGAGTGCTGAAGCAAGCACTACAGTCCAGGCAGCATTAATTTATATACAAGCATTCCTAAGTGCCAGTACAGAAATTAATCTCAGTACTGCACTACTGACTGAGTGGCATTTACTGATTATAACCCCTATCATCCTGCGCCAAGGATGGGTATCCACTTTGCTCCACTGTAGCTACACATCATTCCCCAAGACCTCCAGTGGGCAGCTTTGACTCCTCCCCTCCCTATCACAGTATCTCAATTTTCACCAGCCAATGGGCAAAAAAGGAATCACATAAAACAAAAATCAAGAAGTATTTCAAGTCTGGAGAGTTAGCTGGGCAAAAATTCAGTGCACAAAGAAAAGTGAAACTTCAACGTTAACTAGAAGTTGCATACATTTTCAGTAAAAGGACATACTGTTATCAAATGATTTGTGAAGAGGCCTCCACACAGGGAAATGTTTGGAAATTCTTCTCCTGGCATCCTTGGCTTGGAATTCTGAATTTCCTGTATAACAGTACAACCCATGAGAAGCCAGTTCTCGGAGTTTGCTCTAGTCTGAACAGCCAGTAACATGAACTAAAATGCTTTCAATGTGTTCAGAGTGTGAAGGAACCTGCAATAAGGAATCCAGTCAGTGATGTACCAAAAGGCCTCTACTACATCCAGTAACATAATCCAGGCACCCTGCAGCAGTATGGCAATGCCACTGATATAGTAAATATCCAGAATAAGGCATCCTGGGCATGCTTGTTGAATTCATATGAATGTACACCTCTGAGATCTGCATGAAATCAAGTGAATGAATACATTCACAAATAATAGCCCAGAAATACAACACAACTCACTGTCTCAGAACTATACAGTGCAACTCATTGCAATGTCAATCTGCTATTGCAGCTTCTTAGCTCAAGAAACAGACTCAAAATCAGGAACACATTTTACATACCATGCTTATGTACTTCGAAGGTTTCTAAAATAACAAGCTTTGCATTAGCAAGCATTTTCTGCAAGATACATCTGAAATTCATATGCCTGTCATTATTTAGAGGATGCAATCCACAACAATTTGCCAGAAAGAGAGAAAATTTACAAGCAGCAAACCAAAACACCTCTCAATTTCTTTGTTCAAAAATTCTATTCTGGGCAGAGCCAAAAATAATGGGAGGACAAAGGGCCAAAAAAGTACAAACTGTAAATATAGTTTACCTATTAACCAGGTAAACCCACTAGGCAAAGTGCCCTTTTTCAGACGTGACCTAGAAGCACTGTCGTTAAATGACTTGCTCAAAGTCACACAGCAGGGAAATGGAGGTTGCAAGTCCTAGAAACCACAAATTAACTTAAAAAGTTAAGAGAACAACAGAACAACAGGCATTTCATCAACATGCATTTCAACAGCAAGAACTATGGAACTCATGACGGTTTTTAATAACTGACTGCAGTCCTCAGTGATTTACCAGAAAATGAAGAGGTTAACGTTCTGGCAGTCAGTTCAGAGGACTAAGGTTCTAAGCTGCTACTGTGCTGCTTTCTATAGTAAAGGGTACAGGGTGAGTCTTTCTACCTCCATTTGCCTACTGTGCGACTCTTGAGTAAATCACTTCACCAGACAGTGCTCCTGGGTAGGTTTGCCTGATTAACAAATAAAAGGATGGGGCAATATTTCCTGAGTGACAACAAGACCTATGAAGTTCTAATGACTGGTCAATGGCCACATCTGGTTTACCTTTATGTAGCCTAGGTCCCATTACAAAGCTAATCCAAATCTGAGTCAGACAGAATAGTGCTTGGGTTTGACACACAGACACACACACACAGACACACACACAGACACACACACACACACACACACACACACACACACACACACACACACACACACACACACACACACACACACACACACACACTTTTGCTTTGACGACTGCCCATATTCAAATCTGCATGTGTGTGATGCACATCAGGTCAAAGCACTTAAAAGAAGAAGGGAAAACACTAAAAAAAAAAAAAACATTCGGTGGTATGTAACCAGCCAATGGTCCCCTGAACTCAAGAGTCTCAGGCAGCCAGCTGAATCTCTATTATAATCTACCACTAAGGAACCTGCACAAGTAAAACTGCATCTCAGAGGTAGTACTTGGTTATAACAGACTTATATGAGGCACTGGAAAGATGATAAAAGAGGACCTACCATAATCTCCTCAACTACAGCTAGCAAGTGGTGCATAGTCAAAGTGGAATGGCTAGAGAGACTTGGCGATCTTGAATACAACCACTGGAAAATTTAAGGGACTGCTTTACATGAACTGGATGGGCAACTCAAGGCTCTTGGAGGTGGAACATGGATGGACATCTATATATATATATATAGCCCATGTGGGTGGCCTGGATGAAATTCTAATGCTTCTCTTATGCTCATCCAATGAAGAGTGCAAGCAAAAACTCACAACAGTCAAAGGGGAATTTGTCTCTCCTAAGGGATATGGGGCCACCTCTTGAGCAGACATACCAGAAGAGGGTTGTGACTAATGTCTTGGTTGGTATTTCAAGAGGCTAGAGCATCAGAGGATGATCCAGACGTGTGTAAGTATCACCCCAGTATGTGTGTAATAAGTGCCAGCTCAGGTATATCATGGATAGGTATGGCTACATATTCCTTTTATATCCACCACAGCTGCAACGGAGTGGGCCGTGAACCACCTGGCATGGCTGCAACGCGAGGCAGGTCAGTAATACTCATGTTTTTACTGTCATTGGAAATAAAAATAAAAGTAGTAGTAAATTAATTGCTAGTATAAAACCTGTATTGTTCAAGGCAAGTACTGCATACACTAGAGAATATGGCAGGAAGAGTCTCATATTGTTTGTATGGCAATAAAAGTGTAATATCCTGACAAAACAGGTCTAACTACTGGACTGCATGTGTATATTCTGGTATCATATGGTAATGTAGATTGGCAATCATGTAATAGTACTGTAGTATTAAGAACTGTTACCCGCACCACGCACCATACATTGAATGTGTAGGAATGCCTGTATATGACAGGTGTAATCCCCAAAGGACATTTAGTACAACTGAGCGACACACAGGCAGTAAACAGGGAAACTGCAGACAACTAAAAACGAATAGCACATGCAAATGAGATGTGAACTGCTGTTTGTTTAGCAAGCACAGCCACGGTTCGAATCTCACCAGTGGTAGTAGTCTGCATACAGAATCATACCCCACAACTGTACAGATATGTCCAGAATGTCTATTAAAGTGGCCCATATCTATTGCCTATCAACCTGACCCCCTGGGAAATCAGTGAGATGGATCCCAGACATGTAGGCAGCAAACAGGAAATACAACTGATTGACACACATCTATGACAACAAACCTGGCACACTAGCAACTTCCCAATACCTTATGTGACTAAGAAGCCATGTATGCCCCATTTACACCCCAAATTATTAAGCTGTGGTCAGTGTGTGTACAGTAACAGTGTGAGATGTATGTGCATAATAGTAATGTGGTACCTGGTACTGTGTGTGGGAACATTCAGGTAGTGCTAATAAACATTCCTCCCACAGGTCTGTCAGATAACAACACTGTTCCCAGAAATACAAGAATGATATGCAGTTGCTCTGAATAATGAGGTATTACACATCACTGTCACTTATACTGTCTTACAACATATAACTGTCTAGGAAATCTGTATAAGAGTGTTGTTATACAAGGTCAGAATGCATAAGCACAGGGGATTAATAAGACAAAATGCATATTGGAGATATACAGCAATATCAATATAGCAGACACAACTGTGATGGGACAGTCTTTAAGTTGTATCAGACACAGCCATGATCTGAATCCTGGGAGTAGAAGCAGACTGCATACAGATTCATACCCCACAACTGTACACGAGGCCAGAATGTACAGTATATGTGCCCATATCTGCTGCCTGTCCCCCTGTCAAGTCTGTGGGATGATCCCAGACGTGCAGCCAGCAAACAGGGAATACAAGTGATTGTCAATCATCATGAGAACACACCTGTCACTGTAGCAACCCCCGAAACTGTTAAGAGAGTAATATTTCAAGTATGGACTATCTACACTCCCATGTTGTCAAGCTGTGACCAGAGTGTGTACAGTAATAGAGTGAGATGTATGTGCATAACACTAATGTGTAATCTGGAACTTTGTATGGCAACAGTCAGGTAGTGCTAACAAACATTGCTCCCACAGGTACGTTGGATATGAACACTGTGCTAAGAAATACAGACCAATATAGCCTGTACTGGTACTGTCCACCCTGGTATTGTAGGGGATTGTGAGTGTTGCAGCTTCTCTGAATAATAAATTATCACTGGTCACTGTTGCCCACACTGTGCTACATAATATAACTGTAGGAAAGCATGTATATGTGTGTATCAGGTTACTAAAGGTGGAAGAGGGCAATATTCTAGATATATCCAGGCACACCAGCATGTGGTCAACACATGGCCAGTGTCTGTGAAAAAAGAGTTGGATAGCACAGTGCAAAACATCAACCCAGAATCCAGGCGTATGTGCACAAACAGTTAGTCGGTGTTAACAAACATTCCCTCCACAGGTATACCAGATAAGAGGTGTATACTGCAGGTAAAACCAGTTCATGTGGAATGATGACAACAGCCATATGCCTAACCAAAATAAGGCTATAGGGTAGTGTAGTAAGACTTGTAAGGTACAGGTAACAGACTAGGAAAGTAATGTGGACTACAGGAATATACTACTTGTTAATTGACACCCCCCCCCCCACATTATCTCCAACAATAATCAACATACCCACCCCAAATGGTCTGTACTGATTCTGATAATGTCCAATTGTTTGATAAATATTTTAATGGTTCCTATGCATGTGCCGTACTGAATTATTCCAACATTGCTGGCATGGTGCCATCAACGTACCTGCATGCTGTTATTACCGCTGTGGTCCCATATATGCATGTGTTTTGTTTGCTATGCAACTGTTCTGTATCTGATGTCTGGGTTAATGGGAATATCTATGCATGCTGTTATACCTAACCCTGGAATGTGTTGACTATTACTAACCCATATATGATGATGAAATCTAAACACTACAGCACACTTGGGAAGGCCGGTCCCAGCTGACCCACCTATCCCACCTCAGCTGGCTGAGGCACCGGGCACCAGCATGTGTGGTGCCCAACCATGGACCTTCGTTGGTCCTGCACCACCTTTGGGTGGAACCGTCTCAGGGGATGAGGCTCACCCTTCCCCTGGGAGAGGACATGGACAGGCACCTGTCACCCATTGCCAGGTCAGGGTCGTGGTGCGTAGAGCAATCAACGAGCAGCCCGGTGATCTTCTACGCCAGCTCGAGGGCCACGTAGCGCGATTAGAGAGTCAGCCTGGCTCTGCAGCTCAGCCCCCAGCACAGCCACCTTCGGGGCGTGCCCATGGGTGGGGACCTCAGTCCCACTGTTATCACTAGGGAGCTTGCAGGCTTCCAATATCCCAACACCCCCTTCCCCATCAAGGTGTTTACCCCCCCACGTGTCATATACCGCCCCTGTATGTGTCTTGTGTGTCTCTTCTGTTAACCTACCCAACCTTCCTCCCCAAATATACCTACTACCCCTCTGAGACAAATGAACACGCCCTCACTGCACCACTTCTATTAAAACAATCCAAATAGTATCGATATCCACCTTCAATGGACCAAGCAAAACATAAAAGTTTTAAAAGGTAAAGCCTTCAGTTTTAATTTCCGCTTTTCATCCTGCTCCTAGCAGGACTTCTTCAGACAAACAAGAATCAACAAACCTCCACTTTTTAAAATAAAATTACATTTCAATTACAGTTGAAATCACATTTCAATTAAAATGCTTAGTTCCCTGTAACGGGATTTAAAAAGGCCAACCCCCCAGGAATAAAAGTCACAGCACATTTTGTACTTTCAATAGTATTTGACTTTGTAAACAAGTAAAACATGAAAGTAAGAAATGAAAAATAGTAAAACAAAAACAAAGAAATAAATATTCCCTTCTATATTGACAAGTTACCAGCAGTGCTGTTCAAACATACAAAAAGTGCAAAAACAACACACTGCCTGACTGTGTGTTTACCTCCTTTTTTCACTTATTCCTGACATGTTGACTAAACTTACTTCTTCACCTAAAATGGCTCTTCAGCAATCCTTACTTATAAAGTTACCCTAAGCAACTTCTCCTATTTGTATGAATACTGAGAAACATCGCTCATACAGCTGCCTTATATACTAATACATAAAGGTTCCATGACTCATGTCTGCATTTAAATCTGTATCTTTATATTTCCAGAACTCACCTTATGTTGCTACATATTAATGTGACCCAAAGTTGTTCAAGGTATTTCGCCTCGCTCTTGTTGCCACATTAAAGACCCCAGTGTGGTGAAGATGAATCACTAAACGTCCAATAAAGCTCCACTGTTACTCCATCCTTTAAACAATTTCCAAAATTGTCTGCTAGTTCATCTTATATTCAAGCCTCCATTGCTCTTTGCTTGTGTAGTTACCCTAAAACACCACCTAGTGTTGTTTGTTGGTATATACCTACACAAGTTGCAATGGTTTAACATGTTATAGCACACAAATAAACTTCCAAAAGGAAATTTTATGAGTGAGAGGGGGGGGGGGGTGTAAGCCATGCCCGACCATATGCAAAATGACCTGGTCTATGAGGCCATGCTGTTGTATATATATGAATTAGTAGACATTTTTCCTAAAATAGTAATAAAAAATATATATAATATTATAAATAAAAAGTAAAGGAACACATTTAGTGATTCATCTCCACCACACTGGGGTCTTTAATGTGGCAACAAGAGCGAGGCGAAATACCTTGAACAACTTTGGGTCACATTAATATGTAGCAACATAAGGTGAGTTCTGGAAATATAAAGATACAGATTTAAATGCAGACATGAGTCATGGAACCTTTATGTATTAGTATATAAGGCAGCTGTATGAGCGATGTTTCTCAGTATTCATACAAATAGGAGAAGTTGCTTAGGGTAACTTTATAAGTAAGGATTGCTGAAGAGCCATTTTAGGTTAAGAAGTAAGTTTAGTCAACATGTCAGGAATAAGTGAAAAAAGGAGGTAAACAAACACGCAGTCAGGCACTGTGTGTTGTTTTTGCACTTTTTGTATGTTTGAACGGCACTGCTGGTAACTTGTCAATATAGAAGGTAATATTTATTTCTTTTGTTTTTTGTTTTTACTATTTTTTATTTCTAACTTTCATGTTTTACTTGTTTACAAAGTCAAATACTATTGAAAGTACAAAATGTGCTGTCTCTTTTATTCTTAGGGGGTTGGCCTTTTTAAATCCCGTTACAGGGAACTACACATTTTAATTGAAATGTGATTTCAACTGTAACTGAAATGTGATTTTATTGTAAAAAGTGGAAATTTGTTGATTCTTGTTTGTCTGAAGAAGTCCTGCTAGGGGCAGGACGAAAAGCGGAAATTAAAACTGAAGGCTTTACCTTTTAAAACTTTTATGTTTCGCTTGGTCCATTGAAGGTGGATATCGATACTATTTGGATTGTTTTAATAGAAGTGGTGCAGTGAGGGCGTGTTCATTTGTCTCAGTTCTTTTTCTAGTTTGTTTTTTGTGTTTGGATTCCTTATACCTACTACCCCTCCCCAACATCCCACTCTCACCTGGAAAAAAAAAAAGGCAATCAGTTCCCACAAAAAAAATCTTGCTCCATACATAGCTGTCCATTTCGCACACATGTCTACTGGACACGTGTAATCTGGTCTAATTGGCATCACAACTTACTAATGTCTTCAGCCCTCTCTCCAAATTCAGTGTATATGCACAGCTGTCGCTGTAGAAGAAATGGGCAGCTATGGACCTTCCCTACACCTTTCCTGTACATCCCTAGCTATTTTCCCTACTGTCTTTCCCTCTTTGTGCCCCTTTTTCACCACTTACCTATCGACCCTTTTTTCTTTTCTTTTAAAGAAATTAGCATGGGACTAAGCACTTTTAAGCAGCAGTAAGCGGGTTTAAGACTGTTTGCGCGGGGGTAGCAATGCCTAGATAGGTTAAGCAATTTAGAAGCTAAGTGAGTATAAGAAACTGCAAGCGGAAGTTAGCAGTGGTTATCTCTGCACAAACCTGCTTACAACTGCTTTAAAGTGCCTTAATCACTCTGTAAATAACAGCCTGTATTCTACCCAGCAACAAAATAAACAGCCTCTGCAAGGCTCGCACCCAGGACCCTGCACACCATAGACAAAATGATTTACCACTAAGCCATGCCAGATATACATAAATGTGATGTTTACAGAAACATATCATCCAGCCCAGTCATGCAACAGTACAGAGAATGTATACCAACATTTAGATGCGCGCGTGTGTGTATGTGTATTAATATATTAATATCTAAACAGATACAACATATCTATATACGTAGATATATATATATATATATATATATATATATATATACATATATTTAGAAATATATACATAAATATATATGAACATATATACATGCAAATGCCTACATCAAAACATATATAGGTCTACACCTATATGTCTACATATGCACAGCAAGTTACGTATATGTACACAGATCTACATCTATGTAGGCATATACGGACATATATATATATATATATATATATATATATATATATATATATATATATATAGATATAGATATATAAATATATATATATATATATATATATATATATATATATATATATATATATATCTATATATATATATATATATACACACACACATATACATATGGATCTAGGACTTTTGAACTAAAGTTCAAAAGCCCGAATCCATTACCACAGAATACACTTTAATGAAAGTGCTTTCATCAAAAAAGCACTTTTGTTAAAGTATGTAAAAAAAAAAAACACACAAAATCTACTTGAATGCAGGGGAGCAAGCCCCCCACCCCCCCTACTTCAATATTGTCATGCCAAGGTCGCACTACAGTGGGGAAAAGGGAATATTCCCTTACTGCACCGTAGTACGACCGGAACAACAAGCATACTTACACGAAAGTGCTGCTTCAGTGAACAGCACTTTTGCACAAGTATGCTCACCAAATTGGGATTCGGTGAAAAATGCAGTCGAGCAACTGCACAGATCCTATATATATATATATATATATATATATATATATATATATATATATGTATATATATATACATATATATATATATATATATACATATATATATATGTATATACATATACATATATATATATATATACATATATATATATGTATATACATATATATACATATATATATATATATATATATATATATATATATATATATATGCATATATGGCCATACATCCGTAGATACCAATTGTAGATTAACTAAAACATACATGTCCACATGCACCGTTAATGGGGTCGAGAGGCCACAAACTATATACGTCTTGTACGGATAGGAATACCCCCCAAAGCCAAACACGTCCACCCTGCAATACACTACCAAGTGTTGAAGATCCCATAACCAGGACCTAACATGACATGGGCACAAGATGTTAACAGTACTCCATCCCACCTGTATGATGTCAGGCTGGTACTGGTAACATGTCATGCAGTGTAGTCTGGCTCCCATAGGAAATGTAAAATGTGGAAGCTATTAACATCTCCAGGATACATATACACAGACACATATATGCAGATGCAGATATATATATATATATATATATATGACATATATATAGATATACATTTGACTATACATACACACGCAGAGATATGTACAGTAAGATACATATGTAGAAGGTTGCACACAATATGGAACAGCCTCTATGCCTAAATTTACCACCTTAACAACTGGACACTGTATGGGCTACCCATACAAATGACAATCCTTGCCTGCAACATATACCCACAGAAGTCATAGGAAAAACATCACACACAGGTTTGCAGAAATGGAAAACCTTCAATTGTGTACTATTACAGTTCTATATGCCATGTCATATAGCTGTTCAGAAACTAACATCCATATATGCAACTGTGAAACAGTTATACTAATACATTAGTCTGGAAAGGTTCACAACTGTTGTGTCCAGGCCAAGCCCTTCAAATTCTACAATAGTAAAGACAGACTTGGCCACAGGATACCAAACAATCAACAGTAAGCAATGCAGGTGTATAGTTCAGCAGCCTCTATCTACACTCTGTACGAAATCACTAGGGTGGTAAAGAGTTCAGTTGACCAAATGGGATGTAACTGTTACATAACAAGGCATACCTGACACCATCACAATCACACGGACAAGCAGAACAGTCTGTATGGCAGGAGACAGTAGGTCTGGATTAACCCAATTTATAAAAGTAATGTAAATATAGGTGAAGTATACAGTACTGTACATCCAGATACCTTAAGCAGCTCACCCCTGATACCCCCACATTTTGTAACAGCCTAGGTCATTTATGGTGCATCCCTCCCCCCCCAGACTCAATACTACAGGGCCATATACCACTGTTACATACATTGGCCTCTGGAGTGCATAAGGGCACACATGTATTGTGTAGGTGAAGCCCACATACATACATGGCCCCAGCCCCACCGTATGTGTGGGGGATACAACATCAGTGGACTGATGGCAGCAATGGCAGTATGAGTTACTCACAGCCCACTACAGAGCAACTCCTGACAGCATGTCATATGTGCAAAGTTTAGTATGTAGGTGGAGGACAGAGGCTGGAACACAGGCTCATATGTGGAAAACTGTTGCCATACACAAAGCAAGTCGCTAATGTTACAGGATAGTCTGCAACATACCCTTAGTTAGGGAATTGAGGTTAGAAACATAAATGGATGTAGCCATGTACTGATAGCACTCAAAACACACACTGCCAGTGAAATATCTGACACAGGACCTGTGTGGTGGACAGACAAAAAGTACAGTTTTGTACCTACCATAAAGGTAGATGTTAGAGTGCTCATACAGCTGCAGTCATAACAGATGGGTTATCCTGCCATCAGGCGGGTCCTCGGTCGGCCGAATTCCAAAGTCTAGGTCCGGCGTCGGTTGTCGTTGCTTCTTCCCTGACGTCAGCGCGGCAGGGGTATAAAACAGGCAGCCAACGCCATTTTCTTCAGTTTTTCTTGCCCCAGATGTCAGGTGCCCCCAGAAGGAAGGCAAACATAATGTTATGCAAAGATGCAATGTTGATAAATCAAAAACAGTAGCTGCAAGCAAATACACCATAAAAGAATACCCCAAAAAGGTTATATGAAAAGTGTTTGTCATAAGGCCTGTCCTAAGAGGGGATGGAGGGAGGGATACCTGGACTGCAGCTGTATGAGCACTCGAACATCTACATTTATGGTAGGTACAAAACTGTACTATGTTCATCGTGCATACAGCTGCAGTCATAACAGATGGGTGGAATCCCAAAGCTAAGTAAGGGTGGTAGGCACCAAGTGGAACTAGGAGGGGCTAGGATGCCCTGCAGGACTGCTGTGGCAAAGCCCGCTCTAGATTTTGAGTATAGTGGGAGGTGATAGTGCTTGGAGAAAGTGTGCACTGAACTCCATATGCATATATTATGTGGCCAATAGCTGGTGGGGGAAGTAATGCCATTATGATGGATATGCGGGAGCCACAGCCCACCACTGGCAGGATACTCGGGTCAATCTGTAATGTAGTGTGCCGGAAGGCCATAGGTGTGTAATAGGGTTACCTGCAATCAGGTCCCACATATACCTCACACTCAAGCCGTGTCCATATGTGGCACCTGTCTGTGTTATAGCAAGGCAGAACAGTGCAGTTGTGCAGGAAGGTGTTGTGAGATTGTGGAGCTGATGTCTGAATGTACCCCACATATTGTTATGCATATGTGTACATATGTCACATATATAATATATAAAAATATATATGTATATCAGCATGTATGTCCAGAAATATACATATACCCATGTGCAGACATGTATATGTGCACATATATATGACATCACATATATCTACACATATATAGATATATACCTATATGCACATGTCTACATATGTACAAACACACACACAAACATATATGTATGTAAAGACATGTCCCCTATATCACTACCACAGTTCACTACCACAGTGATGTGCACTATGTGCGAGGCAGCAGCACACATAGCAATACACACAGATATCTACAGCTGGCAGTGTATGCACCATAGATAGGTATGTCATGTTAGTCCCTTCTTGACACCACATTGCCCCCATCTGTGAAGTATGCAATGGAAATATGGAGAAGTATGGCAGGTACACATGTGGAGGTGGTCAGGACTGGTAGATATACAGGACAGTCTACAGGGGTGGTATGCAACACATGTGGTGGGTAAACATCGTGGATGGTATGTGTTGTCTGTGATGTGGATGCCCCCTGGTCCCCAATATGGGCACAATGGGAACAAGCCTTCCACCAACTGCCACTCACAACAGCAGTCCACGTCCTGAAGGTGCCTAGTCTGGAGGCTGAGCAGGAGGAGCATGTTGGCCGTGTGAATGTGTACAGGGTGCCTCAGAATGATGTAGCACATCCCTCGTGTCTGTGGAACCCAGTATGGAACAGACTCTAGACCTGAGCTCAGGGGACAAGAACATGTTGGTGTGTGCCCTGGGGGGGGGGGCAACATCCCCTGGGTGGTTCCACCTGATGGTATTGCTGTAATAGTACACGAGGAGGCCCCAGGTTGGCACACGTGATGTGGCTAGGTATCATGGGCAGATGGGTGTGGAAAGGTGGATCAGCTTGCAAATAGAACATATAGATGTTACTGTGTCAATGTTATAGAACATTTGTTGGTAATAATAGTCTACACAATCCCTGTACATGTCCAACAGCATGCATAGATATCTCCAATAACGCAGACTGTCAGATGTGCAGCAATCTCAGAGCAGCCATACCACAGGCATATATGTAACCATAGTGGCCCTGACAATGGCATGCAGGTGAATAGTCTACAACAGGCCAGCAATGATAGTGTCCACACAGGGGACATGGCTACAATCACATAGCAGAAGGTGTGGTACAATACAAAATCTGTCCAAACGGAAGTTAAGCTGTAGCCATACCTATTGTGTTGTGTGTACAGTCTGTTGAAGCTGATATGGTGGAAGGGTGACAGAGATATATATTATGAACTGTGGTAACCTTGCCGTATGAGTTGCTCAGGCCTGTTTCCATTTTTATGTCTTTCAGGCAAGATGTCACTCGGCAGGTTACTTGTATATTCAGCAGAAGAAAATGAGGTCATCATCAACCACCTGGTACAGCACTACCAGGTGCTCTTTGGCAGGACAGCCCCTGAGCAGCAGGAGCGGACTGCCCTGTGGAACAATCTAGTCCACAGGGTCAATGATGTCGGCCTACATAACCGCAGTTATGAGCAGGTCCGGCATCACTGCAGTGACCAACATCCAAATGCCCATCGGCATGCGGCTGCAGTCCAGGGGGATCACCTTGCCACAGGAGGGGGGTTATGCCATCCATCCCCCCTGACACGTAGAGGAGGAGCTCCTGGCCAGCCTCATGGCACCTGCCCATCGGAACATCAACAACCACTGAACCCCTTCATGGAGGTGGGTGTCACCCACACACCGGATGTGGAGTGTGCAGTTAAGGACACAGGGCACATCAGTAGGCCACTGTTGTGTAAATATCTGCAGTGGTATGGGTAGAACATGCATATCTGACATGTCACAGATATATTGTGTTGCTGCATTGTAGTGATAAACAGATGTCCAGATGTGGTAGTATTGTGGAAATTTACCATTGATGTATGGTAGTACTACACCCAGCCTGTAGCAATGCCACAGGTGTGGCCACTGACATTGCATCTCTCACCCTCTTATGTAGGTCCCTCCGGAATAACAAGGCAGCAGCCTGTAGCTGGTGAGTATGATTTATGTAGATGCATGCCAACACACCGGGCATATAATGGTAATGGTATATTCCATGCACACACCTAACACACCTACCCTGAATGCATGCTGTACATGTACCGTTGCTGTGAAATGCACGGTCTCAAAGGGGCAACCGTGATGAAGTATTGAAAGGGTATGTCCACACACCTGCATGATAACTAACATCCTGTCATTGCGAAATGTGTCCACAGGGAGTAACATACTGTTGGTAGACATGGCCTACAGTAGTGACATGT
This sequence comes from Protopterus annectens, assembly GCF_019279795.1. Lineage (NCBI taxonomy): Eukaryota > Metazoa > Chordata > Ceratodontiformes > Protopteridae > Protopterus > Protopterus annectens. Next base: position 977,376,829 of record NC_056730.1, on the reverse strand, counting down.
TCTGAACACCCATATACAGTGCAACACCAGTGTACATACCTGTAGGACAATGCCAACTGCTGCAGAGATAAACTATGGCATAAGGCATTACAGTAGTCAACATTATCAGCTGAGTCTAGGCTGCAACATGTGGTGTTCAGTGTATGAGACACTGCAAAGTGACACAAATGTGTAGAGCTTACCTGCATTGCATCTGCATAAAAGCTGAAGGGGGGGGGGGTCTCAGCATGAGACACCAGTGCACTGTAGCAGGGATCCTAAGGATGTTAAGAATGGCTCTATCTGCATATAGTCAGATTCAGGACCAGTGGCAGCCATAATCCTACCCACACTGCAATAGTGATGGCATTGTGTGAACACCATGGGATGTGCACGAGTAGACCTTGCAATCATGCAGAATAGGGGGACATGTGTAGGGTTTACTGAACATACACCGGCAAATGCAGAAGGCCCACGCTGGTATACCCCTGCCATGAGCAGTGACTGCTGTACTACACACAAGAGGTGTGATAAACAGTCATGATAAGGGTGCGCACACACATGCCCACATGGGTGTGTATGCATTGCGGTCAGCAGCCACACACCTAACACAATCTGTAGACATTGCATGTGAAAGTACAGGACATATGTCACATACCGGGCTTGTGTACTGCTAAGATATGCAGTGATGTGGACCCATGGCAGATCAAGGATGTGTGTGTAAAATCAATACAGGTGTGTACATCCCCCATAGCCATGGTATGCTCTGATGAAATGTCAGTTTAAGTATTTCCGCAGTGGTCATACATGGTCTGTTGATGTTGATAGCTGTAAATCAGACATCAGGCATTCACCAATGCCAGCAGTCCACATATAATCCCAGGTATGTGTTGCTGAAAAACATAGGGGCTTTGAGAAGTAAAGCTGACATAACGGACACAGTACTACACATTCTGCAATGGGTTGTACACCTGTGAGTTGTGGTGCACAGTTCATGGCAGGGTGCAGAACAGGTGCACAGCAATACTGTGTACATGGATGCAGTGGTATCCAGGGGAAGGAGCCTCACCTAGTGACACAGCACATGCATCACACACAAGTATACTGTTGCTAGCATGGATTGAATATAGCTGAACTGCATGCTGTTTTGTACCATATGTTCTGCATGTTGGCAGATGGGTAATAGCAGGACTGTGTGTACGATCATTGTGAAAACTCACCTGTGTGTGTGTGTGTGTGTGCATCCTGGTGGTTAGTCACTTTGCCTGCAGGGTCACTCTGGTGAAGTGGTGAGAGGTAGATGCATGTATAATGCATGTGTGCATGTGCATGTTTGTGTGTGTGGCCATGTATGCACTTGTGTGATTGTGGAGTGTTCATACAGCTGTACTACCCTTTGGGACCATGCAGTACATGGAGGGACTGCCACATTACACACCAGGAATACCTGTCGTGTGCAATCACAGGACAGCAAATAGTATAATATGGTCTGTAGCATGGAACAGGCATCCAGAGGGAAGTTAGACTTCAGGTAAACACTTACTATCGCAGTCAGCAGAGAGGTCACCTACAACCCACATATGTAGCTCTACAGATGCACTGGGGAAGTACTAGTCAACACTGGGGAGTGTATCCAAATATTACAGGTGTCACATGATGGGCTGATGGAGCAGCATATCTGGCATGTACTGAGCATTACATACACATGACACACCAGTGGGAGGTATTATGGATACAACATAGTAGCCCACAAATATAGGGGCCATGCACATCATTTCCGGCCTTACAGAGGGTGCATACCGAATGACAGCAGTGAGGCCATGTAAATCCACTACACACAGGTCAGGCAGATAAAGTAGTAACAGGCCTTGTGTTGTGGCTGCTTGTGTGGGCATTTAGAGGACTGTGATGTTAATGAGTGGTATCAATGTGTGTATGTTAACAAGTGTGATGCAGGATGTGGTAACACATGGACATATGTGTGGGACTGTCTGTAAAGCCATGGACAGGAAGGTATTACGGAGGTGTGTGTATACTGTTAGGCATGGCTGTACAGATTTTAAAGTGCATTTACTGTTTTCCCCGCAGGTGGCAAGGTGGGTCAGGGTCCCTCCTGCATGCACTCTGATGTAGGTGTCCATACAGATACCGATGATGATGATAATGTGGAGGCAGAGGTGGGGTTGTCAGTGGCCGACACTGTCCCAACATTTGACATCCCCCTTTTAGCCACCCCACCCCCCTGCACACAGTTTCAGTGCCTATACGCACCCCATCACCAGTGGCCATAGCAGAGGGACAGCTGGCGTTCAGTGGCAGTGCACAGGAAATTGTGGTAACCATGCCTACTGTGTCTAGTCTCAGCAGGCATAGCCAGATGTCTGGCATGCTGCCACATAGGCAGGTGTCCCAGGGTAATCGTGGTAGGGCCGCTGGACATCATGCCCCTGGCAAAGGCGACATAGCTGCTACCAGCAGAAGCATGTTTCAGGCTGTAATGGCAGTGCAGGCACATATTGAGCATTAAACCAGACAGGGCCTTAGGCTGCAGAGGGCTGCTCTAGCATCTGTAAGCAACAACCTCTGTGAACTGTCGGGGTGCCATCCTTGCTTCTACCGAGCAAGCGGACAGATGGCATGATGAGATGATGGCCCTCATAGGCCATGGTGTGTCCGTGCTTCAATGTATGATGGGGATGCGGTGGTGCCCGCGTGGACGTGGGCCAGCAACACCAACAGCTGGCAGTCAACATGGACATGCTAGGACACCAAGGGGCTCTCGTAGTGGCAGTAGTAGCCCCGGCAGTGTGGGGGGGGGTGTGCTGTCGACAGCACACCACAGCAGGCCATATGCACATGGCCCTGGCCAGACCCCGGAGGGACCTGGTACCAGCGGACAAATAGCAGGTGAGAGTAGCACATCGTCGCCTGTAACTGGACTTGCCCACGAAACCCCTGGCAGGCACAGTCCACGTGTCCGTGGCCAGAGGCAGTGAATTGCACAAACTGCCAGGTATAGTCTGCAGCTGTCCACAAACACCTGTGTAGGACAGTCACATGGCAGAACTGTGTGCATGCATACCCACACACTATGCAAACACACCTAGGGCAACCCCATACCTTCACACATCACATCACCTCAGCCAGCTCCCCAAAGTAGACCCCTCACCCACACACATGGTGTCAAATGTATAGTCCAGCTTCGGCCTCTGGCAAACCAACACCACACTCTGTGCATATAATGATTCCTGTGCCCTATCCCTGTCATCCGTACCATCACTGCAGGGACAGGCTGATATGGTTCTGATGCACATGGTGACTGTACAAGAGTGTACCACAGTCCTGCAGTGTAACATGCTGTAGGGAGTAGAGTGCGAGGCATATTTGTCAGGTAGTGTAACCATCCAAGAATGATGCCTTATGGCTGTTAGTAACACTGGTTGGTTGTGGTCTCTAAAATGTTATTCAATTGTGTTGGAGGTGTGTGTGTGTCAGCACTAGGATGCCCTGTGCATATGATGATACCTGTGTCCCATCCCTGTCATCCATAACATCGATGCGGGGACAGGCTGATATGGTTCTGATGCACACGGTCACTGTACAACACTGTACCACAGTCCTGCAGTGTAACATGTTGTAGGGAGTAGAGTGTGAGGCATATTTGGCAGGTAGTGTAGCCGTCCAGCAATGATGCCTTATAGCTGTTAGTAACACTGGTTGATTGTGGTCTCTAAACTGTTATCCACGTGTGTTGTAAGTGTACATGTGTCAGCACGAGGATGGTTTGTAGTCATACTGCACAACAGGGTATGTCACTGTACTGACACCATGGCTGTGACATATCTGGGATACAGCACTCAGAAATATGAGGGATGTTGCGAAGCGAGCTTAAACAGTCTCAGAAATGAACCTGTCACAAAATGCAAGCGATCCACAAATGTTAAGACTCCACAGATTTATTGCTCCAGAAACAAACTTTTAATAAGCGCTTTCACTACAAATAGCTTTGTATTTGTTTAATTGTTTTAATTGGTTTATTTGCTATATATGTGTAAGGTCCTGCTTTAGTTACTATGAAAAGGATCTGATGAAGCTATTTGTAGTGAAAGCGCTTATCCAAAGTTTGTTTCTGGAACAATAAATCTGTGGAGTCTTAACATTTGTGGATCGCTTGCATTTTGTGACAGGTTCATTTCTGAGACTGTTTAAGCTCGCTTCGCAACATCCCTCATATTTCTGTGTGCCTTATTTATTACTTATTGGGACAGTTGCGTTTACCAGATTCAACGGTGGTGTATTTTCCTTGTGTTATATCTAGGATACAGTCGAACACATTTCACGGTTACTATACCGGTCTACTACATGGACAGGTGGCCCACTGAGGCATGTATACCCTGCAACCTGATAGAGACCCATCCACATACAAGCATACTGCTACTTGCCAACACTGGGGACTAGACCCCTACCTAGCTATATCATGATACTGACGTGTGTGGCTTACATTGCACACACTGCACATTGTTTAGGGTGATGTGTGTCCCAGGTTACATGGTACATGCAGAACATCCCCCGGCATGTACAGTATGCTAATGGATGATGTAATGGGTGTATTTGGATGAAACGTAGTGTGACATACCGTCATATATATATTTACAGACACGTAACAGCCAGACACACATCTGAGATACCAGGTCCTATTCGCTGCTAACTACTTTGTGTCTCCAATGTGTTACAGGTAGGCTGCACACATCACATGCATAACTGGCTTGGATTGTGGCAACAGTTACCTGCATGATTGATGGTGACAGTGGTAACCATAATGTGGTACATGGGACATATACCTGGTATACCCTTGTGTAATAACAGTGTACACAGCACCCACATCCCCCAATGGATATTGTACTCCCTGAAACCCATGATGACACTCTGCCATACCCACCAGCACACATTGGCCACGACTGCGATACAACCCATAGTATACCCCAACAGTGGTACTACAGGGATATGCATCTCATGCACATGGCACATGCGAAGTAGGGAGTCAATCAAGCATATGTTGCCTGTACATATCCCAGCTGGATATCTGCAATCTGCACATCTGTACAGAGACTGTCAAATCATCAGCTTGGCAGGTAGCTATGCAGTAGCATGAGTCCACTGACTGACCAGTAAGGGATATATATTGTGACACAGCTCACACACCAGGGATGCAACGGGGAGCCATCGGTGTCCAGCCATGCTTGCAGGTGTGCCTGTTGTCAGTACTACATTAAGCACTCTGCTCTTGCCTGGGTTAGCACTGCCAACAGTAGTACTGCCATAACACACTACATGCCAGTGTGACAGCACATACCCTGGGCAACTACACCTGTATGTCACACATTCAAATGGATAATAGTGCTGCACAGGCCTCATATATGTCTGTGTCCCACACATGGCACTCACACCCCTTGCTACTGTAATGACAACACATAGGTGCATGTACTGTACATGGCAATACATACACTTATTACAAGTTATCAGACTGGGTTGTGTGTATGGTTACCATGGCTAAGCTATGCTTAGCAAGTATCAACATTGCTGCAATATAACAGCTAAGCTGATTTGCACACTGGTAAGCACTGCCTACACTGTGTAAGTGCCCATACGTTTACCCATAGCTTAGCACCGCTTAGCTTCGCACAAACCTGCACAAATGCGCTTAAAGCTGCTCAAAACTGCCTTAACCACTCTGTAACCGACAGTCCTTGTTCTGCGCAGCAACAAAATGAACAGCCCTTGCAGGCCTTGAACCTAGGACCCTTTACACCGAAGTCACAACACTTAACCACTACGCCATGACCACTGTGGAGACAGCTGTTGTTTTATCAATATAGCTGTCAATGCACATATTGAGTAGTATTGTACAACTGCCTTTAGTTCCTAATATGAGTAGTCCTTGTTATTAATATGACTGTTATCATACATGTTGTTTTATCATTATGTGCACATAGCAGATACATATGGAGAGATACATGTGGGAGGGTATACACAACCGTGATGTTTACTCAGGACTGGAATATGGTTGTATACATATCACAGGTGTATATATGTCTACATGTACATACACATGCATACTCATACATATGTCTGTATATACATCTATATAGTGCTACATATATATGGCCGTATGTACATATGTATACATATATGTGTGTGTGTGTATATATATATATATATATATATATATATATATATATATATATATATATGTACATATAGATACATGTGTATATAGCTATATACCAAAAACAAAGAAAAAAGCACCTTTAAAGGAAGCCTGACTCAACAGACAATAACAAAAGTATGAAAAGTGGCTTCCACCAAAACGAGAGGATAAAATTCTTCTTTAATAAAATGTAGTTCTTAAAAGCATACAAAAAAAGTCTCAGGCCAAAACCAGAAAATAAAATGGATAAGCGCTTTCAGTGGATCCGATGAAGGTTATACACTGAAAGTGCTTATCCATTTTTTTCTGGTTTTGGCCTGAAACTTTTTGTATGCTTTTAAGAACTACATTTTATTAAAGAAGAAATTTATCCTCTCGTTTTGGTGGAAGCCCCTTTTTATACTTTTTTTTTTTTTATATATATATATATATATATAGCTATATATGTATGCACATCCTATGTGTACAGATATGCCTAGTTATGTTGGTGTATATATATATATATATATATATATATATATATATATATATATATATATATATATATATATAGATAGATATCTATAGCTATATGTGCATACATATCTATTCTGATATACCTACTATTGTCAATATATCTGTAGATATCCACACGTATATGTGCATATGTATCACTATCTGTATATGTGTAGACATGTATTGCTCTGTATATGTATATATCTGGGTATGTATATGCATATCTATGTACATATACATACCCATCTATATATGTTGATATGTATATGTGTAATCATATATATAGATATCTGGATAATTATATGTACATATATTTTCACCATATGTCCTGGATATGGAGTGTAGTCCTATCCCAGCCCCTATAGTCCCAACATCGTCGTGCAAGGGGATGTCAGGTATGTATAGCATGTATATTCGTAGACTATTGATACTGTAATTGGGATAAACATGGTGTGTGTGGGAGGTCACATCTGCTTTTCACGTGTGCCATTGGCTACTGACAAAAATCCTAAGGACATCATAGTAAAGTACCATGGCTAGCAAGTTATGACCCTGTGGACTGCAGCAGAGATATTGGCCAATATATGTGGACATTCTGATACACTCTGCAAAGTACGGAGGTATACACAGAACTCCTTGGTGCAAAACATGTGTACCATGCCTGACAATATGGAGTTTAACAGCCATGTAGATGGGTATAACACATAACGACTGGTATACATTTGCCACTATAGGTTATGCATTCACACACCCCAGTCTGGCCTGACACATAATAACCGCTGGTACAGGGGTGCCATGGCCACATACTACCCACTATTGACATGCATCTGTACAGTATCCCACTGCTCTGTCTGACATAGATGACTGTTAAGGGAGGTCTGGCAGCAGTACATCTGGCAAGTATCTGGACATGATATTTCAGTGGGTAAGTACACTAAGCTGCTAAGCATGTAACAATGCACTGTGCAGGCTACAGACAGACTGGCTCAACACTGGCCTACATCTCCTACGGGGGAATGCACGTGTACCTGCATATATAGCAGGCTCTACAGGCATGTCACAGCACACGGGAAGATACACCTGTGTGAAAGTGCATAACTACAACCAATGCGAACACAGCCACAGATACATATGGTAAGCTAGCTTTTTGGTTACACACTCAGACTAACCCTACATATACTGGGCTGCTACACAGTTTGGTATGATGGCTGTCTGTGGTATGGGACATGTGTGTGTATGGCCTTACAAACATGTAAGCCAATACGGTAACATACAGTGAAGCAGCATGTAACATCAGATAGGACGGGACCAAGAACAATTACGTCTACCACAGTCTGTACACAGGCCAAAGTACATATTAACAATACACACACTGTCGACATTCACCATAAGTACACAGACCTCAGTACTGTACAAACAACCACAGAATGTACAGGTTATGTCATCAAATATAACCCCTACTACTGTACATAACATGTGTAGCAGTCTGATATCTCACTGGCCTATCAGATATGATGACACTAATTATGGTGTACAGCACATATGCACCTCTTAATGCACGACATATGTACAAAGGTTGACAGAGTTGTGGCTGGAAGCACATACACAGGGCCAATATTGACATTTTGCTGTGATAAACTCATACATTTACTGCTGTAACAGGGTTTGTTACAACATATGTCCTATGAAGGATATGAAGTCAGTAACTGTCACGGCTTTCACCATCTACAGAATGCAATCCTCACACTACCTTCTGCAGATCAGAGATAGATGCTCTGTGGGTAACACATGAAACCAGAGGCACAACACACTGCCCAGTCTGCAGATGATACTAGAGACGGGAAATCCTCATAAACATAGAACTGACAATGGCAGGTATTAAAACAAGTAGGACAGCCATATCCACACACACACACACACACACACACACACACACACACACACACACACACACACACACACTGCTAAACCAACATTACTCCAAATGCAGTATTGCAGCACTTACAGTCTGTAGTCAGGTCAGGCACATCTCCCTCCTGTGTGTTGCCCTGTTTCCACAGTGTATGCTGTTAGAGGTAAATCCCCAGTCCATCTGAGATGCTGTTTGCCAAAGACCAGATCTAGTTCCTGCTCACAGTGAATGAAAAGGGTCAACACCAACATGATGTTCCTAGATATTGGAGTGTGTTTCCATGCAACTGGCTATGGGAATGTTACCACAGTTGTTCCACATGCAATCAGCTATGGGAGGGCTGCAATTCGTGCAGAGGCCATCAGCTGATCATGAGCATCACTTATGTCTCCACATCCACCAGAGAGGGAATGAGAGAGGCAGACAGAGGCAAAGACAAGTCAGGGAGGGGTGGGAGAGTAAAACCTAAGCATGTTTGTGTCACACACCTACCAGCACAGGGTATCAACCCCCTGATGACTATGTAGTGCAATCACATTTCTATGCAGTTATTGGATGCGCCACATAGGTTACATGTTGTGGAGCCCTCAGAAAGTATATGTGATGGTGAGTGACATCTGCAACAGGGATATGGTAGCTATACAGTAAGTGTAGTACACATGCCTGTCCACAAGAACAGGTGCCAGCGTCAACGGAGCCACATTCTCACAGGGATGCACACACATTGACACACTTAGCAGGGCTAGGAATACAACCCATCACTAGTGAGAGTGTCACAACACATTACTGTGCAGGTATCACATACACCACAGGGTTCATACAGAGGTAATATGAGCAAAGGGTACGGGGAGGGGTCTGACATCAGACAGCATGCTGCAGTATGCCAATGGGGGTTGTAGTGAGTGTGAATGTGAACATACACATCATACAACACACACACAGGGTGCCAGTACTGACATGCATGGGTGCATTGATTCACGGGTGTGTAGTGGTCAACCGTGCCAGACAGCTATACAAGGCTAAGTGATGGGTACACCTTGGCATCAGGCCACATGACAATGGTCTGCATTGTAGCTCAGGGGTGTAGATTCTGGAATTGCCCACACTGGTGTGTATTGTATTCACCATCCAGTCACCTGGGTGACTAATGCGTGTGGGGAATGCTGTGCATTGCTTGCCATGTGTTCCTTAGTCCATGACATAGATGGTGTCTGTGATATGCACAGCTTCCACATGCATGTACAGTGACATGTGGAACTGTACCTGGGGTTTCTGGCCCTTGTTGTGTACACAGATCATGAGATGTGCCTGTCCTGGCCTCATGTGGCAGGAACTGGTAATGGACAGCAGGTTTACCCTGCACCTCTGTTGATAGCTTGCTAAAGGCATTCCCTGGTGTCAGTGGCATCTCTCCATACAGGGCATGTTTTCAGGTATGGTATGGCCTTTGTGGGTCACATCTCATGGCACCACAGGTGTTGCATGTGTCCAATGGGGAAGGTGCACTGTCTGCATGTATATGCCTATTGGACAGATGGACAGGGTGCCATGCTTCTCTGTAGACCACTGCAATCACTCCATGGTTACTATCAGTGGGCAATATGCAGTGTATACCAACATAACGGCTGTTGCCTTGGCAAGTGTGTGTGTGTGTGTGTGTGTGTGTGTGTGTGTGTGTGTGTGTGTGTGTGTGTGTGTGTGTGTATGAGACATGGGTTAAGAGTGTTGTCTGGCTAATACTAGGGTTGCTAACTTTGTTTGCCTGGCCTTGATGTCACGTGTATGGGTATGGATCTGCACCCCAGCCTCTCGGCTATTTCACATCTGTTATACCTGTATGGTGGACATTGTGATATATACTAGGGCCACCATATAAGAAATTTGCAAAACCGCTCCACATTGGCCCAGTCGTTACACACTTAGAAGCACCTCCACACAGGATATGAGTTACGAACACAGACACACACACACACACACACACACACACACACACACACACACACACACACACACACACACACACACACACACACGCACACACGCACACACATCATGTCTGGGATTAGAACTCCTATCTATTTTACTACACTACGGCAGTACGCAGTCATAGTACATGCCACGGAGATTACTGGAGTACTCCTTCCCCAAAGGTGTATTTCACAGTGAATGACATCAGTAGGATTGCCAAAGTAGGGCATTTGAATTGTAGTGAGTGTGGCTAGGCTAAAATGCACTGCTCCCTACACAGACATTGAAACACACACAAAACATTCACAACTGACATTGTGGGTAGAGAACCCCTAACAGAGGTCTATATCACACTACAGCATGGAGCTATTATAGGATGCACCACAGGGATTACTGGTGAACTCCTTCCTCAAAGGTGTATTTCACAGTGAATGACATCAGCAGGATTGCCAAAGTAGGGCATTTAAATTGTAGTGAGTGTGGCTAGGCTAGAATGCACTGCTCCCTACACAGACACTGAAACACACACAAAACATCCACAAATGGCATTTGTGTATAGAGCCCCTAATAGAGGTGTATGTTACACTAGAGCATGGAGCTGTTAAAGGATGCATCACAGGGATTACTGGTGAACTCATTCCCCAAAGGTGTATTTCACAGAGACTGACATCAGCAGGATTGCAAAAGTAGGGCATTTGAATTGTAGTGAGTGTGACTAGCCAAAAAATGCACTGCACCCCACAAAGACATTGAAACACACACATTAACATCCAGAACTGCCATGGGTGGGAAAAGAACCCTACCAGAGTTCTATATCACACTACAGCAGTATGCAGTTATGGCACGCACTACAGAGATTACTGGGCTACATCCTTCACAGAGGTGTACTTCTAGGTGGATGACATCAGCAGCCATACTAAAGTATAGCATTCAAATTGTATGTAGTGTGACTACTCTAAAAAGCATTGCTCTCTACACAGAGACAGACAGACAGACACACATGCACAGTTGCCAAGGCTGGGATTAGAACTCCTCCCTAACTATTTTATCACACTACAACAGTACGCAGTTATGGCAGATCACTGGGATACAACCTTCCCAGAGATGTATTTCTAGCTGGATGACATCAGCAGCCTTACCATGGTAGAACGTTTCAGTTGTAGGGAGTGGGACTACCCTAAAAAGCATTGCTCTCTACACAGACAGAGACAGACAGACAGACACAGACAGACAGACAGACACACACACACACAGTTGCCAAGGCTGGGATTAGAACTCCTCCCCAACTATTTTATAACACTACAGCAGTACACAGTTATGGCATGTGCTATGGAGATTACTGGGATACAGCCCTCCCAAACGTGTATTTCTAGCTGGATGACATCAGCAGCCTTACAAAAGTAGAGCATTTCAATTGTAGGGAGTGTGACTACCCCAAAAAGCAATGGGCTCTACACAGACACAGACACAGACACACACACACACACACTTGCTACGTCTGGGATTTGAACTCCTACCTAACTATTTTATCACACTACAGCAGTACGAAGTTATGGGATGTGCCATGGAGATTACTGGGCTACAACTCTCCCAAAGATGCATTTCACAGTGAATGACCTCCGCAGGCTTGTCATAGAAGGGCTATGGGGAGGACAGTGCGTGTGCATGGGCCATAACCCATTCATCTAGAGGTTGACATGCCACATGCAGGCACACACAGGATCATATTTCACAGGTACATGTATAGAGCTGCTAGATGACCACTTCCTTGTACAGTCATGCTGCACAGCTGGCACGTGCACCACATAGTCTGTAATGCTGATAGATACTGGTGGCTAGTATCTGCAGTGAGTGACATCTGGACCTCATGTGGTTGGGGCCCTTTGGCTGTGTGCTGGGTGGGACAGGCCTGGATTGCTCCTTGTCACAGTCACCCTCATCCACACATCTATGTATGTCGACCTTTGACTTATTATAGTGTGTTGTCCTTACATACATGTCTGTATTCCTATCCATTGTGTGTGCAAGGCATGAGTGGTGCATACTGACGAGTGTCTGCACTAACAATTGCGACTGCCAGATATGTCTGGTCCACTGGTGTTTGCAGACATGGCCTTCATGTGTTTAAGTGTGTGAGCATGCCCAGTATGCCCATCTGTATTTAATGTGTGGATCGAGTCCAGGTAGTTTGTACTGCAGTGCTGACCTTTGTGCTGTACACAGACAGGTGGCATGCTGTTTCTGCGGGGTATCCATCAAGCATTTGGCATTGACTGTTCCTACATTTCTGCATAGGATGGAGGGGGCTCACCTATTTCTACACAGGACTGGGGGTCACACCTGTTACTACATTTCTACGTAGGATAGAGGGGCACACCTGACTATTTCTAAACAGGATTGAGGGGGGCACACTTGACTTATTACATTACTACATAGGGTGGGGGCACACCTGTCCATTTCTACACAGGGTCGGGGGGCACACCTGACTGTTATTACATTACTACATAGGATGGGGGGCACACCTGACACTTGTACACATTTGCTATGACTGTACTGGTATGTCAGGTACTCCATTTCATTCTGTATTTTTACCTATTATGCTGATTAGAGGCATACCAGTGTACTACAGATTGTAGCTTTGATTGCCCTACATATTAGTGTTCGACTTCCTACCCTTCAGAACTAACATCCCACTGCCTGCCCTGCTGTAGTCTGTCTGTGTAGGCCTGGGGGGAGGTTAACCATAGCCATCATTCAGGGGCCATAGCACAGGCTCTGTTTGGGTTTCTCTACACCTGTCCTGCTGGCTGAGACTGTTGTTGGGTATGTGAACTGCCCAAATTGGCATCTGTGAGTCATATGGACACACATGTCGCTCAGCACATTTCCTGCAGCGGGTTTTGTCACCCTGTGTAGTACTGGCTACTATGGTGACTCACGTATGTGTTACAGATGTCATGGTGCCACTATGGGTGTCTACTGTCTGCTGCCATGACATTCAGCCACCCAATTCCCTTGCATGCTCACATACATACCATAGATACAGGTAACGACACATTCTACTCCATTTGGCAATTGGTAGGTTGACTGACTTACCTTGAGGGTGTGCCAGACTTGCGGATGGTGCTGGAAGGCTGCCTATGTCAGATGCACATAGTACACTCCCTATACATGGTTGAGCATAGATAGTGTCATGTTTGGCATCCCTTTTACTGTATGTGTGAGTCAGAGAGAGATGGCATTCCCTGGGTCCCTACTGTGTCAGTGTATGCGGTATGCATTGTCTTTTTGCCGCAGCCTCTGCATACTGGGCATGCCTCCATCTGCCCACTGGGGCAGGCTCAGGTTGTTCCTCCGAGTCACTCTGTGCCTGTGCAGGCCTTGACATTGGTGGGGGGCTGTGTGGCCTGCCTCATGCTGTTCCTGCTGCAGCTGTTTCCGCAGGATCACATTGTGTAGCATGGCACATACCATAACAATTTGGGTACATGTAGCTGGTGAATATTGCAAGGTTCCACCGGATGTGTCCAGACACTGGAACCATGACCTGAGCATCCCAAACACATGCTCTATTATAAGTCTAGTCTGTGTGTGTGCCTTATTTTGGCCTTCTTGTTCAGGTAAGTGTGCATTTCTGATGGTTGTCATCAGCCACGGCTCCAGTGTGTAACCAGCATCCCCCACTAGGTGACCTTAGGGGATGTCCCCATTGGCAAATATCTGGCACAGCTCCGTCAAATGCCATATGTGGGAATCATCATAGCTTCCAGGGCAGCCAGCACACACATTCATTTTAATGCCCTGAACATCACATAACGACCTGACAGTTGATGGAGGGGATGTCCCTGCAGTTGATGTAGCCCCTACCCTGATCACCGGGTGGTGCTTTGATGCTATGTGCGTGCAGTCTATAGCACCCACTACTTCAGGGTATTCTGCTATTTGGTGGAAGAGATGCATACTGCTGGCCAACACCTCACGGGTGTTGAGGAAATATACATGCTCACTGGGATGTGCTGACATGGCATCCAGGAACTGGTGGGATAATCTGGATGCTGATGCCTGTGAGATCCCCATGAGGTACCTGTGGGAGGAACCAGTAGCTAGTATTCCTAGGCCTACACATACCTTGGTATCCACTGGAATGGGTTCCCCTTGGTCAGTTTGGTGTGTCAGGTGTGGCCGGCACAGCTCAATAATTTGTTGTAGAAGGTCCACCTTATAGCACTCCACTATCTCCAGCTCATGTAGCCCCTGGTAGGTTACCCTGGGTTTGTACACTTTTCTCCGTCTCCTCACTGTGGGTTGATTGGCAGCATTCACATCCTCACCATCTTCAGCCTCTTGCACATGTTGTTCTGTGTTGCCTGCTGCAGCCCTTCTCATTTTGTAGGTTTGTTTGTTAAAATTTCCCCGCTTGTATACACTGGTGGTGTACAGTGTGGGAAAAACCAGTGGGGAAGGTGTTTGCTTAGTTTATAGTAATGTTCTGGGCTGGACTGGGCTACTGCCTGTGTAATTGGCTGATTCTGATACATTTCACCTGCCAGCTAAGCTAGATCTCCTTGATTACCTTCCTACTGCTGTTTTCCCTTCTCACTGCCTTCCTGTTTAAACCCAGGGGTGAGCCGCACAAACACAGTGCTCAAATGTGCACAGTGCTGCTATTTCCTGGTTTAACTTCTTTTTTCTTCTTGTAAAACACGATGTGCGGTGTGCACACCCGCTTAGGCTTTGTAAAGAGTGCTAGGCAGGTTTAGACACACCCCCTAGCTTAGCTATGCTAAGCTAGGAGCACACCCGGGCCACAGTGCTCCAATCTGCTTACAGTATTGCCTGACACCCCCCCCCCCCATGATGTCATCCAACTCCTAGGCTTGCACCAAGCTATTCCTACTCTTACACTGTTGTGACCTGGCTCACATGCTGGGGAAAACTGGGATTCATTATCCTTCCCCTCATTTGCATAGGATTGCCTGCTAATGGATAGTTACATGTCTCACACTGAACCTCCCCCCTTAGCAACCACTACTCACTGGCCATGTTGTCGTCTGCCTGCCATTGATTTGCATGGCAGAATACTGACTTTAATTAGAATGCTTAATTAAGGTTCATTTTATTTCCTCCCCGATCCCATTTGCGCTCCACTGCCCTACGCTTAAACAGCCCAGATTGGCTAAAAAAATAAATGTTGATTTCTGTATTTTTTTTTATGTTTGCAATGCCAGTGGCCTTATATTTGTCCATTGGCATGCTTACGTGATATGCAGCCTTTATTTGGAGTTGTCACAGCTTCGTTTTGGATTCTGAAGAAATGTACTCTGTTACTAACCGAGTACATTTCTGCAGATAGCACTAATCCTGCATGGACGGTTGCAAGCTTCCTGGATTGCAAAGCAACCTCATTTGCATAGATTTCTCCTGCAAATTGGGTGATTTGCATACAAGGGCTTAGTCTGTGCAGGAGCGCTCGTGCACGCCCCTGCAGGCTGTTCCTGGCTCGCACGGCAGACATATTTCCTGCTTGAGCTCCTGCACCGATCTTGCACACCGTGCAAGCTATAGAGAATCGGGGGGTTAATCTCGACAAGAGACACCAGTTTAAATTCCAGTTTTGCAGAGTTCAGTGTCTAAAACCAGAAGACAAAACCACTTCCTCTTAAGAGTAAGACACAAAGGATTTCTTGTACCTTTATCAAGCTTTCCTCTAACTTTTGCAAACCACCCCACAAAAAAAATAATCTGCTTCAAGGATACCCAGTCCAGAAGTATAACGGTTAGTAAAGGCTGCAAAAGCAAATAAAAAAAATTGTCCGGACCTGTTCTTCCAGTCCAAAAGTCTGCTCATATTTAAAATGCAGCATCTCTTTTCATTAGACAGTAGCTCAGTCCTTAAGATCCAGCTCAGAATATTGGTCTTTTCCTTGCTGAGACAAACAGTAATTCAGGCTCATCTGCTTTTAGGTCCCATCTTCACTTCTCATGAACTGACGAGCCAATAATTACAACAGCAATTGGTTTACTTTACTAACTAACTTTTTATCTTGATACAAGAATAGTTCAGTGAAAGAAACTTTACTTCTACAAAGCTGGAACCAGAAATCCATTTTATTAACTCTCTTATGCACAGCACATTCTACAGTAGTTCAGTGGTACCTTCTGTTTTTACTATGGGTACGGTTATTCTTAATGCTCTAATTTTAGATTTTGTTTAGAAAACAAAATTACATGTTTCGATATATTTTCATCAGACATACTGTCTCTCAGTATTTCACTTAGTGTCCCTCCATAATGGAAATGTCCTGCAAGATATATATATATATTTTTTTTAATTCTGTTTTTGTGCCCACTGTTTTCTGTAACCATCGTTTTGTTCCACAGATAAAAAGTTTGTTTCTCTATTTTCACTGTAGTATGCAGACAGGGACATGCAGGAGCCAGGGAATGTGAATATCAACCTACGTGCATGGAGGAGATAAAAAGTGTATTCAGTGCCTCCTATGTCCTCCTCTCTGCTGACTGGCAAATGCAGTGCACAACAAATACCAACGCTCAGTATGGGTACATGTTTTCACACACTCATGATGCACAACTAGTGCAGAAACACCCCTTGGCTGGGTCTGCACTCTCATTAGCCTGTGTGTGTGTGTATAGAGAATACTACCAGGCATTTGCCCCAGACAATTCTATGCTACTAGATGGGGACTTTTCCATTTCCCTCACCTTGGTGCAGGCAAGCTACCAACAGCTGCACACTGCCACCCCTCTCTGCCTACTTCCTCTCCAGGTGCCAAGACACTACTCAAACCGAGGTCAGAGAGGCAGAAGCTGAGGCTTAACTTTCAGTACTTTCACTTGACTTCTGAGTTTGTGAAATCTATAATGTCCTTCAATTACTGATATTATGGGGGTGACTAACTTTTCTGTCTTAAAATGTTAACAAATAACTGTATATTACACTTCTCTGATGCTTAGAAAATGCTCAGCAAGCCATATATCTTAGCATCTGCGTGCATACTGCAAGGCGGAGGGTAATAAGCTTTCTGGCACCTCTAATGCTAACTTCATTGAACAATTCCATTTTTGAAACACTGAGCTTTCACAACAGCATCAACAGCACTCTAACATTCTGTTCAATAAAGGCAGTCACTCTTTTTGTTTCCTGTTGCAAACTTTAATACAAAGCATATATAACAGATACATTGTTACTCTCTGAAAAAATTATCAGATACTGCCTTTATAATTCACTTAAGCATAAAGACCATCATACACAAATAAGTTCTGATAAATTTAATACACGGTCTCTTAAGGAATAAAGTTACTCATACATTTATACAAGCTAAGAGCATACATGGGCATTATTATATATGGTAAACTTTTTCATATATCACATAAATGCCTTCTTTTACAGGACTGCTAGTGTGTACTACGCGTTTTTACACCAATAGGCTTAGTATAACTGTTAGTGATAAGTCTTGTAAATGTTTTTGCCCTTCCCTTGAAAATTAATCATTTACACATAACTGTTTCCCTGATAAAGTCATTAATCTATTCCTTTTATTATCAAAAGTGCCTCTGGTGTCTTGAAATCTTTATGCAAAGGATATTCATGCAACTAAGTGTCAAATTTGCCCAGTACAATGTATTCGTCTGGTATGCTGCTATTTTTTTTTCTTCCTCTTCTTTCCAAGACTGCAGCCTTCTGGTAGAAAATTTCACTAAACACAAGAAACAAACATTGTTGTCAGCTTGTTGTGTTCTTACTATCCTAAGGTCTATGCGCAACTATCAATAATTTATATAAATTCAGTAGAGATGTTTGATACATCTTTATGACTGTTCTCAGTTTCCAGGAATGACGCATCCTATTTTGAAGTGAGCATACACGCCATTTTGGACAATACTCAGGCGTGTCAACATATTCTACAAAAGCTACCAGCTGAAATCATGCATTCCAACAGCCCCTTTTAGGGTCATTCAGCCAGAATCACGTTTTTATTCGCTCTTTGTCACTGCTCGTATTTCTGAGGAGGCCATGGCTGACACTTCTTTTGCAGAAACAAAGTACTGCAAAAAATAAACAACTCATTATGAAATAACAAATCAGGGGTTTAACATGGTTGATGAAACAAAATGTCTTGTTTTTTTTTTTTTTCCTGTCAAAGCATTTACTACACTTTGCAGGCAAGTTAGTAATGGCACATGTATTAGGCTATCAAAATAGGCAACAGCTTTTTTTTCTTTCTTTTAAACAGGGCATTTCCTTTGGTTAAGACTAATGACCAGACATAGAGAACATGTCCTACAGTAACCTCAAAGATTACTACTTGGAAGAGTAAAAAAAAAAAAAACATTTTGTTTAATAAAAATGAGCATACAGGTATAGACTTACACCAGACAGTCTGTCTATCTGATAAACACAGTGCATGTGCTAATTAATTTCAGAGTGCACAGATAAAATTTCTCCAGGAGTAATTACACACATCTCTATTTTCAGGCAACTCATCATCACATTTCTAAAAACATTAACCACCATCGACGTGCAATATTTCTGACCTAAATGAAACACAAGGCCACCTTTCAACATATGCATTTGTAGGACTGAATACTGTTTAGAATGCCTGAATATAATAGTAAACTATACAAAATGCTTTTCTGGGTGTAAGAAATCTTTAGACCCCTATACCCTACAAGTACTTTTCAAAATAAGTCCTTATTAATATGTATATCTTCAGGATTTTCTTAACCTGATGGCTTACTTGGTTTGCCTTTAAGGAACTATATATTATATCAACTGTCTGAAACTCATGGAATATTTTCCTTAGCATGTCTTACCCAGAACCTTTGGTTGTTAAAATTATCATCAATCCCCTTCTCCCCATTTATATATAGGGTTGAGGCATCACTTCAACTGTAACCACTTCTCTTTATTCAGAGTCACTCGCCTAACTCTGTTGACGGTCATGTCTGCTTGCCTGTCCCATGGTCCCTCTCACACAATCCATCAATCTCCTGGCAAGATGATCTGGCCTCCCTCTACTTTCTTTATCTCAACCAAGCCAACTTTATCAAATGTCTTCTTTCCTGCACATGTGACTAAACCACAGCAATCTGTTCTCCTTGACCTACTCTAACTGGGGGTGCTCTGGCTTCTGCTCTAATGCCCCCATTATCTGTCTGTCCCACAATGTGCATCCTACAACCCATCTCACTTCATTTCCATCACCTCAAGGTTCCTCAGTTGCTCTGTCTTCACTGCCCAGGTTTCTGTGCTATACTGAAGCACTGGTCACACCACTGTTATGTACATCTTACTTTTCAGCTTCTTTGACATTCTTCTGTCGCAGACAACCACTGACATTCTCTGCCAGTTAGCTGCAGCACTTCACATTCAAGTTTTGACCACTTAATTCAGGCTTCCTTTCTCCACAACCACCCCCCTCACAGATACTTCAAGCTGTTAACCTGTTCCACTACTTCGCCTTCTATCTCAAAGCATGGCAACTGCCTTGTCTGTACTCAAGTTTCATTCCATGTACGTTCTGTTTTGCATTACATTCCACTATCTTTTGCTGCAGGTCCTGATCAGAGTGTGTTTGTAGTACCTCATTGTTTGCATACAGCAGCTTTATCTGTCTTTTACTCATGTAATCCATCACCAGTACAAACAGCAAGGGGCTCAGAGCACAGCAGCAATGCACACCCACTCCCACTGGAAGCTACTCTAAGTCCAAACACTGTACTTATGTCACTGAGTCCTTATAAATGGGAGGCTATTTTACCAGCAAGTCTGCTCAAACATGACATCAGTTTTGATAAGGAGGATGAGCAAAGAATCATCGCCATACAAATAAAATGTGTGTCTATACTGCTGCAGTAAAATGTAAAAGCAGATAAACACAGACACACGCACACACATATATGTGTGTGTGTGTGTGTGTGTGTGTGTGTGTGTGTAAGTAAATGTACTAAAATTCATTTTTGTACAAACAACATGCACCACAATCTCCTAAAACAACCAACATATGAAATGTCGGTAAAGACTTGAAAATTTAGTTATGCTACCTGAGTACTAGTATTGCAAGGTTTAAACAAAAAATATGGGAACCTCACATTAATAACTATGCATTTGAGTGCTAGTCAGTAATATTGCACAGCTAAGTCTGGTGGGCACCCATATCTCTGTAACCAAATTATGTGTGGCTTAAGCAGTACCATAGCAAGAGTGGGGAGATATGGGCAATTGCCCCACGCACAGTGTATTAGAAGGGCACAGCCATCATGTTTTTCTGAGTACCAAAAGGCCAGTACAGATGTAGTTCATTATTTTTTTCTCTCTCTTCACTGAGGACAGCTGTTATGAAAGACGATGCACCAATTCCTACAGTAAGTCAGTCTTTTTTTTTTCTTCTCTTGAAGAGCTCCGTGGGGCAGGTATTTGACTGTAAGGAAACTGATGGCCTAATTGGCTTTGAGACCAGCACAGGGCGGTACATGAGCCAGCTACTGACCTGCTAAAGGACATGTCTTACAGTTTACTCAGTAGATAAAGAAATGGGGAACTCAGAGGTAGTACTTGTCCCGTTGTTTCACAAATAAAAGGCCTTACTTAAACAGCGGTGTCCGTTAAAAAGCTATACAAAAGGCAAATGGCTTGATTTAAGGCAAATATATTTTACAGTTTTCCTCTAAATGCTAGAGAAAACTATGATACTATCAGTAAAAAAGACCTTCCTTCAGGATCTTGAAATTTAATAGTTTATTTTCCATCTGTTCAAATTCTTGTTTGCCTGTGTTCATTTCCCTGCTGCTTATTACAGTAATGTGGGCGAGCTTAAATTTAGTAATAAAAAGCTTACTTGGTCTGCAGCACCTAAAAGAAACAGTGAGACGGTAAGGTCTTTGTATTAACTGAAAGCTTTTTTCAACCTGGAGCTACCTCTGAGTGAGAATAATAAATGGGGTTGTGTATAAATGGGCTTACCCCTAAAGAAGAAATTCTTTTTCTGCTTTTGTACAGTAAATGAAATTAGTTTTTATTAAATTACGTGTGATGAGGTGTAACGTACTATTTTCAAGGGCATTTTGATTTAGAGGGAATAGCAGTGGACAAACTCTGAAATACCTGACTAGAATATAAAATACCATAAATAAAGTCTATAACTGAGTCTTCATTTTGGTATCATTGTGAAACCAAGTCTTTGGTATGGTCAGAGGGCATGGACTGCCCTGAAGGATTTCTTTTTTTCAGTAAAGACAATGATCCACTTTGGGCATCTGAAAAGGTTGTAAGCCAATAGAAGGCTGCAGGATAAGTTGTGTGTTTCATGAATCTTTATAAAACTGATGTGATTTATAAGTTCATAGGTGTGTACTAGGCTAATGACCACAAGGGTCTTTTTAAGAAGCGTCCAAAAGGCCACCAAAATAATACAGGACACCACGCATCCTGCGCATGAACTGTTTAAAAATTTGTTATCGGGCAGGACATATCACAGCATCCGCTGCAGAACTACAAGATTAAACAACAGTTTCTACCCTACAGTGATTAGACTTCTGAACTCGGGCACTAATCCCCAGGGGTCTGGACACAAGTCAATTTTTATCTATTTGAGCAATATATACTTACATATATTCCAAGAACGTGCAATATTTATTTATTATATCCATAGTCAGCATTATTTAATCCACTCAAGTGCAATATTAGACAACTTAGGCATTGTTCAATCTGTAGTGTGTTTTGCATTACTTTAAATAGGGTAGTTAATTTAACTCAGGGTATTCTTTTCGTACAGTTATGTTGGTAAATGTCTCTATACTTTGTTGCGTGCACTGGGAGTAGAATTGTATTTGTTAGTTATGTTTATTCCTCTGCTTGTATGTGTTTTCACTTTCCTTTGTAATCTCAAGAATTAAGCTGATGCACAAATTTTGTTTAGGCTACACGTGTGTAGATCTAAATGACAGTAAAGTTTACTTTGACTTTAAGCCTAGCCATGCGTCCCAAATTTCTGAAAAGTTATGGTGACCTTAATAAGTGTAAGCAGGAGCTTTGGAGATGAAACATTTACAAGCATGACCTAGGAGAAGAACCATTTACAGATCACGTGTGCCTATTAGAGACACAGGTGCTAAACCAGAGATGACTTTCCAGTTAGTTCCCTATCCAATTGTTCAAAATACACTTGAACTGAGGTAGGGAGGAACTCTGCTTCACATGGATAGGGAGCCTGATCCAGAGAAGGGGCAAGTCTGTGTGATACATACGTGTCTCTCCAGCAGGTCCTGTTTATATCACAGGCAAGGATTAAGTCTTTAGCACAAGTAATTTTGGTGGTTTGTTTTGCAGATATGCAGTAGTTCTATCTGGGTGGGGGGGGGGGGGTCTGACAATGCCTTGTATACCAGACAAAGATATACCCTCAATTTATCAGTTAATGAACTTTACAACTTTTTTCAAAATACTCCAAACACAGAATTAATAAGGGTTCTTTTAAGGAATCATACCCTAGAAAAAGTACAGTTGTGTAAGTTGAATTTACCATAGCGGTAGATGTTCAAATGATCACTGCTGAAGTAGCCTTGCCAAGGCTAACATCCAAAGCTTCAAGGCACCGTCCATCTGCCCAAACTGCCAGGCAACTAGAGCCGACTAAAAGACAGGTCTGAGCACAAAGCCCTTCAGACCTTTCCTGATAGCAGAGAGAGAGAGAGGCTGAGCCCTAAAAGGACAAGGCTAGGAATACCAAAAAATAAAAGTCCAAATCATAAAGAACACACCAAAAACAAGGGGGATGGAGGGAGACAACTTACACAACTATACTATGGTCTTCATATTGATCCCTGTGCAGTAGCCTTAGCTATATGGCTAGATTAGCATAGCTAACTATATTTGGAAGGTGGAAGGAGAAGGGTCCTAACATACCATGATCTAGACCTAGAGAAGGAATTCAGCTTATAGTGCTTTGTACAAGTTTGAAAAAGGACCAAGCTGAAGCTTCTAGAATCAAACCCTTTCCAAAAGAGCCACAGAATAAGCCAAGGTCCTTTTTTAAGTGGGCCTTGATCCTGCCTAGAATAGATTTGTCATGGTGAATATAACAAAAAATAATACTTAAGACAACCATTTAGAAATTGTCCATTTAACACCAGTTGTCCCTTCTTCTTACCTTCACAAGAAATGAACAGTTGATCTGATGATTTCAAAGATATAGTTCTGTCAAGACAGTACCAGAGTTCTCTGTGGACATCCATGATATGGAGTATCCTTTCGCCCTCCTTTTAAGTTCAGGAAAGAAAACAGGGAGATGGATAATGTGATTTAAGGTAAACTCAGATACCACTTTAGGCATAAAAGAAGGATAAGTTCTCAAAGAAACACTGTCCTTTTGGAAAATGAGGTAAGGCTGACTCACCATAAGAACTTGCAACTCAGATATCCTTCTTACAGAGGTTAGAGCAATCAATAAAACTGTTTTCCATATTAAGAACCTCAAATCAGCCAGATTAGCTGGTTCAAATGGAGCAAGTGTTAGTTACTCCAACACAAAATTAAGATCCCTAGGAGGGGCCATCAGTTTACTTGGAATTTATTTCTTTGGCCTCTTATGCAAAACCCCTTTGAAGGATATTTTGACATGCAACTGCTTTGAATGAGGAGGATCCATGGACAGTCAAGCTGAAATGGTCAATAAATGAAGCTTAACCTTGAGAGTGGAGTAAGAAAGGCCATGAGACAGTAATTCACACAAGTTTTGAAAAAAACAGAGAATAACTACCCCTGAATAGGTACTGGTTATGTTGTTTGCGCATACTAGGAAACATTTTTCATTTGCTGCTGCTGTTGTCTTTCGGCTTTTCCCGGTTAGGGGTCGCCACAGTGGAACTCCGGTCCACTAAAGATTGGCAGTAGATTTTCACGGTGCCGAGTTGCCAGCTCGACACCCAACCTTCAATGAAGGCATGCCTTTCGGAACGCCACTCGACCCGCGGGGAGGACATGCAGACTCCACATAGAAGGCACTCCCCGAACACTAGCTGAAAATCGAACGGGAGAACCTCTTGCTAATACATGATTTTCTAGAAGCAGGATTGCTTACCTCCATTAGTACATGCTGCACATCCTCAGAAAACATGGCCCTATCATCCAGGTAGTCAATTAAAGATGATTGATGTCAGGATGTATCAAATACCCCTATTCATCTGTGAGTACATCGATTCTGTGAGGAAGCTTGTGGTAATTGCCCCTGGCCATTTCCAAAAGAAAGGAGAACCATGGATGCTTAGGCCAGAAGGGAGTCAACACAATGATTTTGGGGGATTCCTTCTGAATTTCATAAGTACCCTGTATATTAGTGGAAAGGCACAGAGAAACATTCCTGTCTGAAGAAAAGAAAAGGCATCTGTCATCCAGGACTTTTGCATGGAGTCCTGACTAGAACTTTTTTGACAGTTGATCGTTCAGAGAGGAGGCAAAGAGGTCTACTTGGTGACCTCCCCAAAGATGGATCAAATATTGGAAGCCCCCCCGATGCAGTTTTCATTCCTGATGGTCTGCCGTGTTCCTGCTTAATTTGTTTTCAACACAATTTTGCTCTGATAGAATGTAGGATGCCTGTAGTGTGAGATTATGCTGCAAGACTATACCCCAAGCTAACATGGCTAGTCTACAAAGGAGGTAACACCTGGTTCCTCCTTGCTTGTTAATGTATCACATCACTGTGGTATTGCCTGTAACTACTTCAAGAGG
The DNA here is from genome assembly GCF_019279795.1 of Protopterus annectens. NCBI lineage: Eukaryota > Metazoa > Chordata > Ceratodontiformes > Protopteridae > Protopterus > Protopterus annectens. Next base: position 977,351,518 of record NC_056730.1, on the reverse strand, counting down.
TCCCAGGGACCAAAGATGGTTCACAAAATTGAGTGCCTTGATCAGGGTAAACGTCTCCTTGATATTTTTGTCCTTACAGCTGTCCCTGGTGTCTTCTACCCACTACACTTTGATCTCTCCTGAAACTGCTCCCTAAGCAAAGTCTGAAGCATATGGGGTGACTGCTTTGCAGCAAGGAAGGAGAAGAGTAGACCTTGATTCAAGGAGAACTGTTGTCTCCAGCAAGTTATTTCTCTTCTGACAAACCCCAGTACTGGGTTCTGAAAAGATGAAGGGTGTTAATGCTAGGACCAAAGAGATTTCAAATACCACTGTATCTTTCTCATGTGGAGTCTTGCCAGGGGTATCATGAGCCATGAGACCCAAAATCCTGTGGTACTCCCTTGCAATGACTGAAGTCTTAATGGAAAAGCTTAGAAATAGATTCAAATAAAGATCTATGTTTTTCTCCCCTGGAACAAGAGCTCTTTGAACTAAGGTGTCTAAGCTGACATCCTAGGAACACAATCCTGTGAGAGGGAGTCAAGAAAGACTTTTGAATGTTCTCTTGGGAGTCCCAGCTTGTGGAAGAGATCTCTCACCAAAGACGGAGATTTCCGACATTTTGGAAAGACTCTGCAAAGATAAGCAAGTCATTAAATATGGAAAAATGTGGATACCCTGTAGACTGCAATGGTCTATAATTGGAGCCAGACACTTTGTGACCCCTCTTGGCACAGTGAATAGTCCAAGGGGTAAGACAGAGAATTGATAATATGATCCAGGCACACAAAACCTTAGTAAACTCCTGAAATCTGGATGAATAGGAACATGTTGATAAGCACCTTTTACATCTAATGTTGCCAGGAAACATGAATAAGGAAGAGGAGGCAACAGGTTGTGAAGTGACATTGTTGTGAATTTGAATTTGGCCACTGCTATAAACAGGTTAACGAACGACTGATCCAGAACTGGTCTCTAAGCATTTTCTTTCTCTGGGCCTAGAAACATCCATAAATAAAACCCTTTCCTCACCTAGAAAGGAGGAACTGGTTTTATCGCTCATTGAGACAGCATGTGAGGAACAACTAGAAACAAAACAGTCTGATCTGCAGAATGAGGAATGATCCCTGGAAAGGAGAAATTTCCTCCCAATGCCATCTGTAACCCTGATGAATGAATTTTCAGTAGGCATTTGACTGAAACAATCTGTTGCCAAAGAGAAAATGGGGATTCAGATTTTCTGGAAGAGAAAAGAGGGTCAGGTGGTAGGGGGTCACAAGGTCCCTTGAACAGTTATTCAGACTTGGAGTGCCCTTGTTTTTCGGAGGTTTGAAACTTGTTTTTGGAATCCCCTTGCCACTACTTCTATTTATTCTGTTTTATGTCAAAACTGAATGAAGACAAAGAAAATCCCATGGACAATTTGGAAAAGGAGAGATGAAAAATCTTAAGAGATTGCCTAGATCAGCTTGCCCCTTTCATCACACATTTTGATCACCTCTGCAGCAAAGGGGTCAAATACTAAATCTCTAGCCAAGGGAGAAATTAAAATCTCATTTTTAACATCTGGAAGGTTTTGAGAATGCAGCCAAGCAAACCTCCTTACAGCCACGCCGGTGGCCATAGCCCTGGAAGAACTATAAACAGTCATACACACACTGCAAACAATGAGTAGTGACCTGTGCAGTAGAAGAAACTAAGTTATGTAAAGCAGATTTGTCTTCACATGAATAAACAGTAAATAAAACACTCCTCATCCTTTCACAATATGTATGAGCCTGACAATTCAAAATTCTGAAATTTAAAGTAGCAAGAAGTATACACTTTCTTCCATATCTATTAATAAGTTTCCCATCCTTATAAACAAGAGTAGGATTGAAATTGACTAAGTGTTTAGCAGCAGGGAAGTCAACCAAGCCCACAGCTGCTGGGTCAAGTTTGGGAATAGTGTATAAGACTGAGGAACTTCATACATCCTATCTGCCTTTTTATTTAAAGACAGCTGACTATAAGGAAAAATGCCGGCAGTAACAAACACATCCTCTAAAGCATACAGGACAGGAGGAATGGATTTGTTGTAGGCTCTGGAAAATCTTTCTGTAACAACTCATAGTATTTTTTGCGGGACTGAAAACCTCAAGTGCTCTCCCACTGGAAACACTGGGACATTCTAACAGTAGTCTCAAAGAAAGAGACCCCCCCCCCACCCCCCCACCCCCCACACACACACACACAAGGAGAATCAGAAAGTGAGCTCACCTCTGAGTCTTAAGAAATCTGAGGACAAACTCCTGAATCTGTCCCCTGCATCTTCCTGTTCAGATTCAGAATCCTGAACCTCCTCAGTACAGGAGACATGCCTCTTTCTTTTACCAGTAACTACTCTACAAGAAGGATCACAGCCCATCCAAAGAAATTTGAGGAGGAGTAGAAACATGCTTGGTTTTCCATTTCTTTTTCACAGGAAAAATGAGGCCAACCATGTAACTAAGGGCAGCTGCTGCTTCCCCAGTGGTGGCATCAGCATTCTGACACAAAAGGGAAACCTTCCCAGTTTCTCTCCCAGGATTGACAAGAGTGGATCTCTCTTGCCCGTTGAGGGGACCCCAACAGCCACAGAGGACATGGTTAACCCCCTGGTCCATAGAGGCTGTAGGTGCTACACCAGAGGCTCTGGGGTAAACAATGAGCTGTCTGAGGTACATCAAATGCTACAGCAGAGTCATCCACCTGCAGCTGAGGCAAACTGCTAGCCTGTTGTGGTGGCCAAGGATGTTTGCTTAACTTTAAATAAAGTACTGACCATGGAGGCACCAATCTGTTCCATGGTCAAGCCAAAAATGATGCCTCTGTCCTGCAGAAAACAAGCAATAATGCCAGTAAAACTACCAGTCCACAGAAGTCACTTTTTTGACAGAAAGAAACACAGTAAAAAAAATGCACTTTCAAAACACTATGGCACCCTGACAATGTTGAAGTAAAATATTTTTTGTGGAGAAATTGTGTTTATCAATAAGATGACACTACTTTTAATCTGACAGAAACAAGTGCTCCTTTAAAAAGTATGCTACAGTCCTGAGACAATCCATTAACACACACAACTCCTAGCTTTAAAATAGCCAGTGGTCTGGCTGAAAATATGTTCATAAAGAAATGAAAGCTATATATAGTATACATATTTGAATTTACTTTTCGGATCCCTGTTTGCATTTAAATCCAGAGACTGCACAATTCTCAACTGAACCTTGTTCTAATTTCAGCATGAACAAATGAAAACCTGGTTTATCATCCCAACTGAAAAGCAGTACCTTCTGCCAAAACTCTCCCCTAAAGAGCAGTACTGGATTATTTGTCTTGCCTAATGAGATAAAGGGACTTGAATCCACAAGTATTACCTGACTTAAGTATTAAGTTCACAACACCAAGCACTGCACAAATGCCACAATTTATATCATAGAAAAGAATAACTAAATTGCCTCACTAGAGATATTTAGAAAAGTATCTGAAATGTATGAGTTTCCCTTACATTGCTTAAGTTACAACAACTAATTCAGTTGAAATTTTTATTTCCACAAAAATCCACTCCCTGAGCAGTGCATTTTAGCTGTTATGTAGTTCTTATTCTGCCAATTTTCAAGACTGTGACAAAAATACACATGCCATAGCACTGTAACTCTATGTAACATAAGCTTGTTTAAGGGGAAATCATCTAAATTGCTGAGAGCACCGAAACACATGACCTTTCTTACTTAAAAACTTGGAACAATTTCTGATCATTGAAGTCTGCCCTGAGGCTCCCAGAATGAAAGATTGCAATGCGAAAGACAGTTTTTCAACTCAGCTTTCCTTGCCAACTCCTAACCACAAAGGAGTCAAGCAAAGAAACCTAGTGCTGAAGCTACAATCTTCTTTATGAATAATGAACAGCAGCAGCAGAATATAGCACAAATCAATACAAGTTTACTGCATTTATGTGTGTGCTCCGACACGTTAAAGCAGCTCGCGCACGCACACACACATTTATATATATATGTGTGTATATATATATATATATATATATATATATATATACATATACACACACACACACATTATATATATATATATATATATATATATATATACACACACACACACACACACACACACACACACACACACACACACACACACACACACATTCAATCTCAATTCAAGTATGATCAGTACTACAGTTCATTAAAAATTCTTGGAGTGAATCAATAACCGAATTGTGAACACCCAAAACAAATCAAAAGCAGCAAAAGAGGGATGAGCAATACATTCAAATGTACACAAAAACTGCTGAAAGCTCATCAACAGTAATAAAATGGATGAATTACATATTCAAATGTAAAGAGTAGCAGAAACCACTTCAAATTTAAAATTCTGACATTAATTGTATTACACTCTAAGAGAACATAGAAAACTAAGATTTTCAAACTGCCTTTTGAGCAGTGAAGTTTGTGCCCTCTGACAATTAGTAGCTCTTCATTTCCAGTTTTCCACTTCTCATCTCCTTAACGGTTTAAATGGTTCAGCTGCAAGCAAGGTACTAGCAACATAATACATTATTTTGTATTAACATGCTGTAAAATAAAAAAGACAGACACTAAGGAGATACAGAAACTGATACTGAATGCGGTAAGGTTATGGGATAAAAGTGCATTAGAATCATATCGCTGAAGAGGAGGCAATACTGACAGAGTTAAAAAGGATACAGGACTAGGTTAGGTAAGCAAACAACCTTAAAGACCCAAACTGCTCAACAGAAACTAGAAACAAACTGAAATCTACAGAAAAATACAATTTGCTTATCAAATTCAACCCACAGTTACTTGGCCTCAAACCTCACTACAGGATGCTAGAAAAGAAACTCTCACCTTGTGTAAAACGTGCCCTGGCTGGCGAAATTCTGCAGGAAAACTACATATGGCAGTTCTCCAAAAATTAAAGTGAAATTTCATATATGTTACAATTTTAACATGCTGGAGCTCGATGAGCCAAAAATGCTGAATCACAAGGCAGTCATGAGATTAACCAGTACCTGAATGGCTAACAGCTATGTCGTCACCGTCATCATCAAACCCCTTTTTCCCCACTTTCTACATGGTGTCAGGGTCTCATGTTAACTGCCGCCATCTCTTTCGATGTAATGCCACACTCCTGCCTTGTTTTCACACTCGTGCCTGGGAGTGTCGCAGATTTTCTCTCACAAAAAATCTATCAACCTCTTTGCTGGACGCCCTCATTTCCTCTCACCTTCTTCCTGTCTGTCCTAAATCTTCTTCATCAGATTGTCTTCTGTTTTTCTGCACATGCCCCAAACCACAGTAATCTGTTCTCTTTGATCTTTTCTGCAACTGAAGCTACTTTGGCTTCTGTCCTTATATCCTCAATTCTTTGTCTGTCCCACAGTGTACATTCTACTACCCTTCTCAGGCATTTCATTTCCATCCCCTCTACCTTTCTCATCTGTTCTACCATTACTGCTCAGGTTTCTGTACCATACAGTAGTACTGGTCGCACCACTGTTTTGTACACCTTGCATTTCAACTTCTTTGGCATTCTTCTGTCATATACTACACCTAACACTCTATGCCAGTTGCCTGTACTCCCTATGATTCTAGCTTTGACCTCTTCATTCAGACTTCCCTTCTCCTCAACCACCCCTCCCAGATACTTGAAGCTATTAACCTATTCTACAATCTTCTTTCTATCTCAGTTCTCAGCTTCTTCTGCTTCCCCAATTTGCTGACATTACCACTGTCTGACCTGTAATTAGTTTCATCCCAAGTGCCTTCAGTTTTGCATTACATTTCCCTATCCTTTGCTGAAGTTCTTGCTGAGAGTCTCCCTGTAATGCCACATCGTCTACATACAGCAACTTTGTTGATCTGTCCCCTCGGATCAGTTTGTTATTGTAGTCCATCACCGGTATGAACAGCAGTGGGCTCACAGCTGAGCCAGGGAACCCCTCTGTGAGATCAAACACTTTTTTGTATTCGAGTCATTGGTTCCTGGTACATAGCCTGCACTAATTCTACCAATGTTTCTGGCACTGCAGAACTTCTCAACTGTCTCACTACAAACATCAGGTCAGTTGTGCTGCACCCTGATTTGAATGCGAACTGCTCACCTCCCATCTTACATTCTACTACTCAGTGTATCTGTTTATCAATTACTTTCTCCAGAACTTTCATGCAGAGTGTGACAGGAGTTTGATACCTCTGTACTGCCCACAATGGCAGATGCCCCCTTTATTCTTGTACACTGGCATGAGTATACTTATTTGCCAGTCATCTGGCTATGCCCTTCTGTCCACACTGCTATGAGTACCCTCAGGAACCAGTTCTCCCCTATCTCACCCAATATCTATCATATCCGCTGTGACCTCATCTGAGCCTGCTGTTTTCCATTACTTCATTTTCCTTAGTGCTATTACTTCTTCTAGGATGGGGGCTCCTCCTCTTCACTCATCGTAGGCTGCGTCTGGGGCAGTACAACTTCTGTATGGTTTTCTTCATTCATAAGCTGCTGGAAGTACTCCTTCCATCTGTCTTTGATGTCTTGTGGATGGGTGAGAGCAGGTTGCTGCTGGCATCCCTCATGAAAGGTGTCCGACTATCTCCTTTATCTTTCTGTCTTTGAAACCTGATACAGCTTCTCTGTACCAACTACTGAGTTCACTTTCCAGAAGCCGTAAAATGCCTCTAATGCCCTGTTCTTTGCTCTTTCAACTAATTCCTTAGCTTGTTAGCCAACCAGTATTCCCTCCTAGTCTGGCCTGTCTTTTCTATCTCCCACTTTTACCAGAACTTCTTCATTCTTTTGATGACCTCCTGCATTTCTGCATTCCACCACCAACTTTCCTAATGTGCCTTATTTCCATACCTGGCTCGGCCACATAACTACTTTGTAGTCCTTGCACATGTTATTTTGACACACTGCCATTCTTCTTCAAATCCACCTATTTCCTCCTCTTCTTGGGGTGCTAGAGCCCAGAGTAATTCCTTGAATTACAGGTTCATAGGCTGGTACTAGGCTATCAGCCCTAGGGCCTATACAAGCCTAGCCATAACAATTCCCTGGATATTTCTTCCCACAATATTTACTTCCCTGGACCCCTGTCTAGCAGGGCGACTGACATGACCCCCAGGGTGAATTTCCTATCTCCCATCCAATTGTCAAGGTTCCTTTTGAAGAGGGCCAAAGAGGCCCTCTGCTTGATATATATGGGCAGTCTATTCCAGAGTCTGGGGAGTCTCTGGGTTAGGAACCTATCCCTCCAGCATGTTTTGTTCATTGTGATGACAAGGTTTAGATCCCTGAAGCGTGTGGCTCTGAGGGATTGGGATTTCTTTAAGTGTAGCATGTCCAACAGCTCTGGGTTTGACATGGCCTGGTATGTTAAGCAGATATCGCCTCTGAGTAGATGATATGTGACAGAGTATAGCTGGAGTTTTTTTAGATGGTCAGCATAGGGCATCTGCTTTAGGCCTGTGATTCTTTTAGTGAGGTATTTCTGCTGCCTTTCCAGTTGTTGCAGATGTCTTGAGAGGTACATACCAAACGGGGTGTTGTATTCTAATAATGGGTCTAATGAGAGATGAGTACAGTGGGGCATTGAACTCCTCCTTTCTGGATGAAAAGCCCTTAGTGACGAGGTGTGCCACACAGAAGGATTTCCTGACTGTTGTGGCGATGTGGTTATTGAAGGTGAGACCACTGCTCAATTGTGTCCCTAAGTCTCTTATCACACTTTCGGTGTTTATTGTACTGCCACCTATGTGGTAATTCACGGGTACAAGTTTTTTCCCAAAGGGGATAACTATACATTTCTTGGCATTGAGCTTGAGCCCATGGCTCTGGCACCAAGCGTCTGTTTCTGTAAGGCCCTTTTGTAGAATATCCACATAATTTGGGGATTCAATAATGGCTCCCAGTTTGCAGTCATCTGCAAACGTTGTTAGCCAGAGTCCCTTAGTGTTGGCCTGTACTTTAGAGAAGTAGATGCTAAACAAGAGTAGTCCCAGGAATGAACCCTGAGGTACTCCACTTGTCACTTGTCTGGAGCTGGATTTGGAGTTGGCTACTTTTACAGTGTGGGTTTTGTCAGTAAGCCAGCTGGCAACCCATCGAGTGATGTAAGGATTAATGCCCAGCTTAGAAAGTTTATCTATGATTCCAGAGTGGGGGGATGGTGTCGAAGGCCTTGGTGAGGTCCAGACAGGCTGTGTGGACTGCCTTACTCTCATCCACAGCTCTGGAGACTGATTCGAAGAAGTCAATCAGGTTCAGGAGACGAGATCGGTCCTTCACGAACCCAAACTGGGTGGGGTCCATTATGAATTGTTGCACTTTCTCTACAGTCATCTCCCAGGTCTTCAGCCTGGTTTCTGTTGACCTTAGAGCCTTCAGTGACCATTGCTTGTAGATGATTGTGACAACTAGTGGTTTATGTTGTGGGCCAAGTATTTTACTGGGGGTGACTTTACAATCACAGATTCTACCCCAGTGCCCTTTCCTTACTAGAAGGAAGTCTATCTGAGTTGCATGTTGGTGACACTTGTATGTGATCTTGTAACCGTCTCTGTTTCTGAACCATGTGTTGGCTACTATCAAGCCATTTGCCAAACAGAAGTGTAGAACAGCCTCTCCTTATTTATTTTGGTTGCCACATACCCATGTGGACCCAGGCAGTCTTCATATCATGTTCTGTCTGTCCTGATATTTGCATTCAAGTCACCCACTATCAACACCAATTCATGCTTCCCTGCTTTATCTAGCAAGTCCTGCAACTACTGTATGAATGCACTCTATCCTCACTATCACAACCCTGCTATGGGGGACAGGCTGAGATTATGAATACTGTCCTATCATTAGACGGATCCCTATCAGTTAATCAAACCCACTATTCTCTGAACACCTCTTCATCGAACCCAATTAAATGAATTATTATTCCGAATGATCATTTTATCGAAGTTTTTCCCGGGGGAAAACAGTGGATCATTATCAGGGATTTGCCCTTTTCCCTACTGTAGTGCAATCTCGGAGTTGGTATATTTAGTTAGGGGCTGTTGGGGGGTACAGTCCCCCACCAGGGTGGGTTTTAAATAGTGCGTTTTTTATTGCAGTTGCTGGGTTGGTCAAGTGGTTGTTTACCCTGGGAAAGTACTTAGTTTAAATGATCATTCGACAAATTAGGTTTCATTTCATTGGGTTCACCGAAGAGGTGTTCAGGGAATAGTGCATTAGATTAACTTATACAACCGTATTAGACTGGAGTCTGAGTGCCATGAGTCTGTCACAAATTCTAATGACATTCTTCACTGCCTTCTGAAGCCTCTCCCTCACTACAATTCTGATACCATTTCTAGCCTGTCCTCCTTGTGCGTAGTAGACTCTGGTCCCAAGTCAAGTGTCTTTGCTGCACTGCCTTTCCAACTTGTCTCTTGGATACATAGGATGTCCAGCCTCCGCCGTACCATCATGTCATCTACTTCCAAGCTGCATCCTGACAATGAACCTACATTGAGTGCAGCAATTCTTAGTTGATGTTGGCAAGTTGATTGGTTTTACATCCAGCTTTTCATTCAACAGAGCTATCTCAGGTAACCCAGGCTGGGCAAATGGACACCAGCCAGCCAGTAGCTTACTGACAAAGGGCTTTTGGACTTTATGATGGGCACACACTGGCCAATAGGGGCACACAAACACCTCCCACCATTAGCAGGAGTCCCTGGCATACATCAGAGTAGACCGGGTCCTCAACCCACTTATCGCCGGCAAATACCCATGCCTATCTGGCAACATTAGTCAACATGACTAAATCACCTAGGGCCATATTTTACACCGTCGAGTGTCTAGACCTGCCACAGCATGTAGCCTGTTGTGATTTGTGCTGTCCTATCTTGAACAGACTGTGCAACACAGTGTATGCCCAAAGCAGTTGGTCTATACAGCTTTTCCTCTCTAGGACAACATGAAGATTCTGTGCTGCTGCCCACAGCTCCAACCATTAGTGAATTTGAGATGGAAACAGACAGCATGCTTTTCAGAGGTGGGAGAAACCCCACAGAGATGTAGGGATAACAAGCAAACTCCAAATAGGCATTGGCCAGAGGTCAGGATCGAACCTTGTACCTTGTGCATTTGGGAGACAAGACCTTTAGCCATTATGCTAACAGCTATGCAATCACCACAAATATGATCAACAATTCAAATGTTCACATGGCAAAATGTTCAATTGTTTTGTGTACAGACATACTTGTTTCTAGTGACTGAGTGGCAATGCTGTCCCCCTCACAACTGCTAGCAATCAAATGTATTAGTAGGAAAAAGTGCACATCCGGACATGGAAATGTGCTCATACCTACTGATTTAATCAATTATCTGGCATGAAGGAAATAGGAAGGATTCAAGTGTCACTCTGTTACACTCTTTTCTTGGTGGGGGACAGCAAAACTTCCATGAAAGGTATATTAATCTGTGGGAGCAAAGAAAAATACAACAAGAAACAACCCATTGTTCAGAACGGAACACTGCAGCACTGATTAGGTACTGAAGATCAGTACTTGTAATCGAGCTGAACTACATAAAGGATTTCTGTGTCTCAAGAAAAGAAAGCTGTGTTTACCTTCTTCTTTATGTTAGCAGCACATATCAGCATGTATCAAGATGTGTTATTTTACCTGCTCATTTTATTGATACATTTCTTTTTAATAACAAAAGTGGTCATATGTACATGTATTCAGATTCCTACTAATGAGCTCTGAAAGGACCTACAGACTGCATGGTATTACCAAGAGATAGGAAGTGGTTAAAAAAAGGAGGTAAGTTCTGAATTTTTGGTATGTGTTAACATACAAGGGTTATGGGAAGTCTAACTCACTCAATACGAACAAGTACCTATTCATTCCTTACACCACCTTACTCTCCCCTGACTTTCTTTCCAAATATGCCATTACCCTGATTTTTCTCTCACTTCATATTGCAACTCCTGTTTGTGTTACACTAATTTACCTTTGAATCCACTACAAACTGGCTAAAATTTCTCTAAATACAGTAGACAGTTGATTATCAGAACTTCGATTATCTGAAACGTTAATTATTCAAATGCAGCTTTCCAAAGTTTTTAGGTAGGAAAAATCATAAACTCTGAACATGTAAACATTATACATATTCAATCGTTTATTTTTTTGAGCTTGTAGCCAAACTCGTGTGTGAAAAATATTCTTTATTGTCCACTGGAAGCGCTGAATGGTTGAAAAGTGTATTAAAAAATAAGATTTTAGAAGTTTTTTTTATCCAGTTCAATGTATGTTTGATTATCCAAACTACCCTAGGTCCCAATTAGTTCAGATAATCAACTCTGTACTATATTAAATTATCATATAAGTCGTATCGATTCTTTAACAATGTTTTCATATGTCTAATTTGGTATAATTATTTAAACTGTACGTGTTTTTGTATTATTTTTAAAGATAAAATTATTGTTCTTAAAATGTTTTTGTAATACTTAGGAGCTTTTCTCCCAAGGCCCCTGATGAAAATGGGTACTTGCCCAGTCAGACTTTCACAGTAATCAAATGTCAATAAATAAGTAACTCTAATTTTGAGTACAGAACAGCTAAAGAAGTACAGTATGAGGATAATGAAGTGATTCTTGTTTTAGCTAATGTATCTTTGTTTAATGCTTGTAAACATTCAGCCCTACACGTGCGAATTGTAAGGGTCGTATGTAAATTACTATGTATCCATCTGAAAGTTAAAAAGCAGATTGAAAGATACTGTAAGCAGTGTGCTTTTGCAATTTTTTTTTAAACATTAATATTTTTATAAAGTAGTTGTACACACTAAAACACTGCTGATTTTGAAGGTTTTTATGCATTTATTTATTTTGATGTGCAATACTGCTCTTTACATGTGAAAAACAATGCTGTTCTGGTATGGTTTAAGATTGACGTTTAAACATTTAAAGAAGCTATCATGGTGTGTAAGATGTTAAATGTATTTGTATACATGCCTGCATATGCATAAAAATCCATCCTGTGCTCATATACACAACACAAGCAGAAATAAATCGAAAGGGAGGATGATGAAATGGGGAGAAGTTTGAGAAAAAAAACGAGAGAGTAGGACTTTGGATGCAGGCCCTTCAGGCAAATAAAAACAAACATACAAAATATTATGTTCATAAAGTAGGAGAAAGTCTTGAATGAACTAAGCTAACATGGGAACAGAGAAATTAAATTTTGCCAGTAGGGATAATTGCAAGCAGGGGCACAGAAAATTCTCAAGAAACAACTGGAATTTACTGGAGAAAATTAGAAAGGGAACCAAGGTATTGGTAGCAAATAAACTGAGACAGAAAGGTAACAGAATGAGAGGAGGCCAAGCAGAACTTTGGACTGCAGTTAGAGACTGCCTTCCCTACTACTGACTGATAAGAGTATAGGCAAGAGAAGGGGATATAAGGGTAAGACAAGCTCTGGGAGAGTTTTTAGTTGAGTGGAGAACACAAGCTGTTTTTTTAGAAATGGAAAATTAGGAGGACATATAAAATATTGCATAACAACTAACAAGCAACCACAGGAAGTTAGAAAAGATTGGGAAGAGATACTGGAAAAGCAATTTACAAAGGAACAATGGGAGGACATATGTATGACTCCCAGGTATGCAACAAAGTCCAGCAGGATGAACAAGATGGGTAAACGCTTACTAGTTGTTTTAAAATGTAAAAGAAATGCATGCACACAATGTATTACTGTATACACACACCATACTGTCTTGTCACAGAAAATAATTTATTACACTGAATAGAATGCCTGAATTTTTCATCAGAGATTTCCCATTTTGGAAATATGAAAAAAAAGACTGCATAGCGGAGGGTACACCTGAACGTGTCATTATTCATTTGAAGTATACGTACTGAAATGAAATCCTGATATCTGTCAAGAGATAAGCTTGCACTCAGTTATTCAAATCCAATTGCAAGTCTGTGCTCCAGGAAAACCTTATAGTCCAAATATCTCAGCAATATAAATGTATCCATCTCTACCAAGGTTTTTCAGCTGTGACTTGATATGGGGTACTATATGCTACGTATTTTAATTTCCAACAGTTTAATGGCATGATCTATGTGGCCCTGTTCATGCTTGAGTATTACTAATGCTATAATTTAAAAAGAAATTACTCAAGAGTCGCACAAGGTTCTTATACCTGATGATTCCTCTAATTAAATACAGTGCTAGCCACCAGTGCCGTGTAGATTTGTTACACAGAGCTTCCATGCGGGTCTATGTTTTTGCAATCATATGGGTGAAATCATAATGTACCATGCAGGTGTAACCTGTAAGCATAAACAGACTATGAATATGAGCAGCATCCACATGGTGCATAATCTATCACACATCAACTTTAGAATGGACACACCACCACCATGAAGCACAGCGTCACAATTTTAGAATGGACTCACCACCACCATGACGCACAATGTTAAAATTTTAGAATGGACACACCACCACCATGAAGCACAACATTACAATTTTAGAATGGACACACCACCACCATGAAGCACAACATTACAATAAGAGTATGCAGGCTGCCAGATAAGACTGTCTCATTACCGTCATAGTTATATGTAGAGCACAAAGAGGCAACAATTTTTGCACATGTGTGTGTGTCCTTTACATTTAACAAAGTCCACCCTCTCTTGCAGTTTAACACAATGCTGAAGCTTTCCTATCCACCTACATTATGATTATGGTGTAGCTTAGTTACCAGAAACCACACTGTACTTTATAAAACTTTCACCTCATTGCCATGGAATCAAAAGGAAGGAAAAGCCCACCCATGTTTATTACAAGCTTAACCTCTTGTGGTTTGGCAGAGGAGCTTGTCTCTACCTGAATGACATACCATACATACTGAGAAATCTGTAGTTTTTCCTATCAGGTATTGTTCACAATCTTAAGTAACTATCCTCAGTCTTGCTGATGTCGGTAGTATCATAAAAATGCGGAATATATTGTGGAACTTTTCTCCACTGACTTTGTTACAAGGAGGTAAAGTACTAGTATTGTTTGTGTACACCTGACCACTTCTTTTTTGACAGTGATCCGCTTACTGGATAAATTATCTTCTATAACTGCAACTTATTTACAAACAGTAGTGTTTTAGTGCACAAAGAATAACTGCTAATTTGTTAAACTCAAAGATTATGTCTTTGATAAAAAAGGAAAACATCTCAACAATACAAAATCAAGAAAATGCTGTATTGGAAGGCTCGAGACAGCTCAACAGAACTTGGCATATTTTAAAATATTTAGGATAAAAGCCACTTATCTTCCCACTGCAGACAATAGAGAAAAATATAAATAGCCTTCATGTCTGCTGCAAGTTATGTGAATTAACAGTTGTCAGTTACAGCTCTTAGTTTACACTAATAGCTTTGACATCTCAGGAAAAGACTGGTGGTGGGCATGTCATTTTACTTGAAGGACTAACCTGACAGTCTTAGAAAAATATTCAGTTCACTTACTTTATTCTGTTAAAAACTTACAACTAATGTGAACAGGTTATAGCAGCTCTGAAAACAAATCAGGATAATTCAGAAAAAAAAATGAAATGCAATCAGGTACCAGAAAATGTGCAAGATGCCTGTGACTCAGACTGCTGTCATTCTATTTACACAGGAGTTAAACACTTCATTTTCTAATGTCTATAATGATTCAGATAATAAGAAATTGAAATGTATTCTGGTAAAAGGCAAAAAAAGTGGTAAAACAAGGTTCACATCAGTATGGCAGGCTCCATGACAAAGCATATTAAAATACGATACTAATTAGATACAGTGGTTTGGAGCATTAAAATAGCGCAAAAACCGGACAATGAAAAACAAGCAAAGGGCTTAGCAACTTGAGGAACTGGAAAAAAAACTTTTCCTACAAAACATCATAAATATGCAATATGGGGTGGGGCAAAGGAAGACCCAAAAGGAAATGATGATACTGATTCTTCCATTTGACAAACTATCAATACCCATTTCAAATGACTCTATTAAATGCCCCCCACCCCATGTAAAGCTTTGGTGAAGCACCACTGCCACTCCCTGCTCATGCAAATTATCTGTAAGTGCAATGTTGCTCCTTTGGGAGATTTGTGTCTGCAGAGTCTTAAATATACTACAAATGTTGCATTTGTTTTTCTAAAGCAAATCTAAACATTTTCCAGTCTGACTCAAATGAACATCAGATGTATGAGTTAATTAAGTTTAGCAGTTAGGCTTTGTGTTTTTTTCCAGAGCCAACCAAAGCAAAATCATTCACACTATTAACTAGAGCTTTCTGAAATATACTGTTCTGTAATGGCTCCCTAAATGCTGCTTCAACTGTAACTAACCTTTCTTCTTTTTTTTTTGAAGAATCAACATCCAAAAGAAAAGGGTAAAAAAAGTGCCATACAGTCAATCCATTTAGTAAAAGCTACAAAAAAGACTCTGCAAATCTACAGTATTCATTGTGTAATACTTTAAACCTCTTGTAGTGGAATCTAAGGGGGATACATGCAAATGATGCCTTAAAGACATACCAGTGATTTGCATACATAGCTTCTGAATGCCCACAACATTTTATTTTTACTTATTTTAGTCTTTAGAAATGCAATTAGGTCACTAAAGACTGCTAATTCAACAAATATGCAACATTGCATAGCAAACAGCTTGCAAACAACATGAAAAAAACATGCTAGTAAAGACTGAAGGCATTACAACAGCATTCTGTTCAATGAGGCAAAAACTACAAAAAACAAAAAAAAGGAAAAAAGAATTACTACAAATCAGAATATAAATGCTTTTCAACCACGAATGTAGCAGACTTTCCAAACAAAGAATGTTATGAGTTATGTATTCAATATCATAAGCATGGGTACAGTATGAGAAAATACAGACAAATGAATATTAATTTAAGGACTGAAAAAAGGATGCAAAAAAAAAAATGACTCAGAAAAATGCAAGATACAAAACATACAACCTCTTCCATCCACCTTACCAATATGTTTTAAAGGACTAGTATATTCTAAATGCTTGCCAGTCCAGCCACTTTTGGACAATGTACACATGCTAATAATGACAGTGAAGAGTTAAGCAGTTTCAACACTCATCTCCTTATGCCCTTTTCATGTTCTTTAATGGAGTGTCATGCCTAAACAGTGACATTAATTCCCTTCAAAGACTATCTTAACTCTGCAATCACTGCACACACTAAAAGCAACTCCGAATCAGATCCTAACTGGATCCTTTTAAAATCCCCAACCACCAGCTAAAAGCCCCTTGTTATAGCCAGTGCATACCTGCCTCCACCAGTCTCACTATGAATATTTATACCCTCCCAGCCAACAAATACATAAAGTTTCCAAAAACTATAACCTAATCATTCTTGGAATCTTCAACCTTAATTACTTAGGACTAAAAGCCACTGACATGTCATAACTCCTGGCCAGCTTATGTCTTACCAAAATCAACTCTGAAGCAACTAGACCAAACTTTCAATCCAATAGGCATACCTTACTAGATCTTGTAATACCTAATCATCCTACAGTGATATCTAACCTCATGCACGCTCCTTCAGTGATCACTGCCCCATAACTTTCTCAGTGCATAATCTAACATTAAAATATAAACCCAAACTTATCACCTTTAGACCCCAAACCAGTCAGAATATCACTTAAAAAATCTTGCCATCCTTGACTGGATACCCTACTGCACTTTCCTTTGTATTAACGGAAATAATTTGTTTTGCTACTTAGACCTTATAAACATGACTAGGTATCTAACAAACTCAAACATCTCCTCAAATTACGTAATGAAGAATGGCGCAATTGAAAATGCAACCCCTCCACAGATTTCCCGAGCCAAATACACCTCACTATGCAACCTAGACAAGCAATCCATCCGCAGCCATAAAAACAACCACAACCAAAGCAACCAAATCTCACTTTCAGCCAAACCTAAAAGATTCTGGAGAGAAATCAACCTGTCGACTGGTCAAAAAATGCAAGTCAACTCTCCTCCCCTGAACTCCTCTAATACCACCACATACACACACTCGTGCACTGACTTCCTCAATGAGTTCAGCAACCTGCCACACAACACCACACCTACCACAGCCACCCCCTGCCATTACATTCCACTATTCTACTTCAAAAAGATTAGAAGCAAAGAGACTGAAACACAATTGGACCAATTACAAATAGATATTCCCCGAAGGTCAGATAACCTATCCCCCTTGCACCATTCATCTTTGTAAGGACTTTGGTTCATTCATCTTTGCAAGGACTTCATTTCTCATCCTCTCACTCACACATACAACCTCACCTTAACTAATAAAATTATATCTCAAATATGGAAAACAGCAAGCCATTCCTATTCCAAACCAGCAAGTTACTCCTATTCCAGAACTATCAAAGCCAACTACTGCTTCACAATTCCATTCAATCTCAATACTTCCAACTTTAGGCAAAATAACAGCTCTCTACTACCTCACAGATGACATCATATTCAATATGGACAAAGGCAATCTGACAGTAACAACCTCACAAATATCCTACTGTCTCTACTGATCTCAAAAAAGCCTTTTGATCTAATTGACCATAATTTGCTATTTGACAAATTAACTGAAACAGACAATAGTGACAATGCAAAACCTTGGTTTGTAGACTGCATTACCAATAAATCCATCAAGGTGAAAGTAGGCACTCCCACTTCTGAAACAGTTCTTCTTATGAAAGGAGTAAAGGGCTCCACTTAAGCCCCTCTTTTTCATGTTTATCAAGAAACTCCCATCTGATCATCCTCAACACCTCTATTTACGCAGACAACATGGTCATCTACAGGTCAAACAAATCCCACTCTGTTACGCAAACACAGCTCAAAGATGACCTCCAACCCCTCAGACAGTGGTTAATAGGTCAGAAACTTGGAACCAACCAAAAAATAGCCAAAGCACCCAACTCTTTTAATATTAAAGATGTTAACAATACTACCGTATAAACTACCACATCCTTCAAATACCTCAGCATTCACCTAGAACAATCACTTAACTTTCAGCTACACATTCAAAACACATGCAAAAAGATCAACACACTACTGTTCTGGGTGAACAAGCTATCACCTCTTCTGTCCAAGCCAGATAAAGCTGCCATAGGCAAAGGTATACTCGTATCTCAACTCTATTATGGGTAATCCATTATACCTGCAGTTTCAAAGAAAAATGCCACCACCTTACAAACCATCTACAATAAAATGTGCCAGTTATTTCTAACTCCCAACAAGGAACACCACTGCCCAAGTCTTGCCAAAACTAAATGGCTACCAGTACCTTTGAGAGCCAACTTCCTATCAAGATCACTAATTCACAAAGCCCTTTCTCCTGAGACATTGTCCTCTCTCACTCAAACTATTCACCAAACCCCCACAAACATCTTCAGGGGATATCTCTCTAGCTCCACCCACCCAACTAACTCCAACAAGTAAACTCTAGTGCATTGACCATGCATTCTCCATCCTACCACCTAAACTATGGACTCAATTTCTCTCTCAATCTAAGATGTCTAAAAGTACTCTGACTTCAGACAACAGCCCAAGGAGTACCTCCTTGCCCAAGCAAAGTGCAGCGGCACTCAATCAGATGTTACTTGAACCCTGCAGCTCTCTCATACTCCCATTTATTCTAGTTTCATCCTTCCTTATATCATCTTATCATCCCCTTTACTTACTGCCTCTCATTTATCTTCTCTTTGCATCTTTCACATACTTCTCTTTTCTAATCTTCCCACTGCATGCCTCACACACATTTTCTGTCTTCTCCTCATGGTATCCTTTCTTGCAACTATTCTCACTTGCCTCATCATTTTCATACATCTCTGTATAATCATATACTGCTATCCCTTTAGTACAAGTCATTTCAGTCATTATGCCTACATCTTATACATAAACTACTGCATAATTCCATTTTTCCATCTATGTTTTGACATTAACTGCTTCTTGAACTAAATGTTGTAGCATACTATATATATATATATATATATATATATATATATATATATATATATATTTTTTTTTTTGAATATCCTTGTATCTGTAAACATGTTTTGTTAATTTCTTATGTGATCCTATTCACCCGGGCTGTGCCTGCAAATGGGTCACTGAGATCAATGGCACTACCCCAGTAACCAAAATAAATAAATAAATAAAATAATGTTACTCCAAATTTTAAGGGGAAAAAAATCATGCTTTAACTAGCCCCTGAGAACAGATCTGATTTACAGTTCTTATAAAACTGACCAAAATACTGCTGCACAGTAACATTATAGGCTCACAAAACATGCCTTGCAATGGTGTAGTGTGGCTATTGGAAGTAAGGCTTGTGGCTTTTTGTAATTCAGCCCTGTAGCTAGATAATTCTCAACTGGCTGGCACATGTATGTCAAAACTGCTCCTGGGCCTGTTAGGACAACTGAAGCAGGTAAAGCATAACTATGTTTATCCATATATTATTAAGCAAACTAGGCACAAGAATCTTGCAATGATCTGCACCTTTTCTATTTCTTACCTGAATGCTTCCTCAATAAGAATAAATTTAACACGTGAAGCAGGTTGATTATGTTCCAAAGTTGAGAGCGAGGAAAAAAGCAGCTTTGCTGTAGCTGGATTCACGCATAAGAACTCAGTTGCTATATTGGCGCTCACACTGTAACACACACAGCAGCCATGACACAGGTGCATAAGAGAACTACAGACAGCACTGAAAGTTGCAAGATACTTTGTACTATCATACAAACCACAAAGTGTGGAAAACAAGAGTGGATTACAGCTTTTAAAGCTACTGTTGATTAGAGGTGCATTTTGCTTCTGGCTACTACTTGCGTGATACCTCAGTGTGTGTGGCAGCTTTTAAAGCTGTCAAATCTTTGTGTTTCTACTTTTTTTATCTTGTCATACTTAGAGGCAACTAAAACTGCATACACACTGCAAAACATTACAACTGGATTGCCAGTCAACTATGTGTTCATGTGTTTGAGAATGGAATTCAAGAAATTAGCTGCCAAGGTGAAATTCTTCCATTTTCCAAAACATGTTAATAATTTGATTAGCAACCCAATCATAATTCTCTATGTTAATGTCTCAAAATAACGCCACACAGAGTGCAAAGACCTCAAACACCACTTCATACAAACATCTGTGTTCCAGTTAAAGGGCAGCAATCACTTGAAACAAGAAGACTAATGTAAAATCCTAGCATGACTAACATAATCAACCTCATTATTTATCCCACTGGAATCTGACCTGTCCAAAACAAGGATATATGCCACAAAATATTCAGTTAAACAGACCCTTTATTATAATGAAACCGGTAAGGATGCAAAATCTAACATAAAGGTTATGCAACTGCTCTCCTAACATGAAAATAGCCTTTTAATAAGCAACAGAAACTGATAATTATAATTACTGCACATCAGATGTTATTCTTTCCATGTAATCTTTTAGCAAACAGTTATTTTTCAAAGTCTGTTGTGGGAATTTCCCCATACTTCCCTACTCCCAGCAGCAGGTGATTCTTTAAAGGTGTTTAATGAGCTAAATCTGCAGTCTTATCTGAAAGGAGAAAGGTGTAGTATTGTAAATAATTTCTTCCCAGAAACTTCCAGATGCTACTAATTAGGCAAAAGAAAACCATCTCAAAGCAACAGTGTTCTCAACCTCCTGAGATCTGCCCGGTTTATAAAATAAAAATAAATATATGATACTGATGCATGCTGCTTTTCCATGGTTTCTGTATTCTACAATTAAATAATTTCTGAAAAAATGCCTTTTAAGAAGACTCAGCTGATTAAAATTCAATACAAGGATAACTAGATAATTCCAACATGTTGCCATTATAGAAATGTCACATAAAATGACTCAGGAAAGATAGAATATGCACTCAACATAAGGCTAAGTTGAATTCATACAGTTAAAAAGCTGACAGCTGGTGTTCCCAAGTCCTCTGTGGGTATGTGTGTGGGGATGATGCAGCCTACAAAACTACTATAACACTGGGAATTAACATCCTATCACTTTGTGGGGAACAAAACTGAGTTAAAATGTGATAACCTTTAATATAGCATTATCACTAGTGGATTATGTCGCAATGGCTGAGAGAAACAGAACAAAAGCAGAGAGGCTAAACCCATGACAGAAAACCGGTCTCTGGAAGGTTCTGTCATAAGGCAGTGCAAGCTTAACATCTAAGAAATAAGCTCTTGCATTCCAGTGGTCTACTGGCTACAACCATGCAGTTGGGAATGACCTACATTTAAATCTGTTTTTTTAGCAAAAACAAATAAATATGGTTACAGGGTACAGGCAAAGAAAACGAACAGGAGTTGAGGGCAACTCCACTGTCTGGCATTACTGACAGACTACATTCCTCACTAATCTACCAGAAAACCAGGTAATATACAAGAAACAGGGCAAAAAAAAGGCATATCAGGATCATTCTGTAAAAAAGGACAGTTAAGAGATACATACCTTCATATTATCATTTAAGTCTAGTTGCCATTTTTGCAGAGTTTATCAATGCTTTTAGTATTATTTAGTTAGCTACGGTCACAGAAGGTTTGTTTCATCCTTTTAATGAATATTCATTACCTACAAATCACCAATCTTACATGTAGCAATTATATAATTATTTAATATTCATTGAGTATGCATAACACTGAACCAAGATATGCATAAATTCCAGTGAGTGAGTATTTGCTACTGTGCATCCAAGGGAATAATGTTCTAAACTATTGTCAGCTTTCTCAGGCCATCTTCCCTTCCTCCCCTCTTTCTTATAATTTAACAGGGCACCACTTTCTCTCCAGTTTTGGGCCAAAAAAAAAAAATAAACAGTCAAACACTCAAGAAAGAGGTATGCAAGGAAAGTAAAAGTGGGGGATGGAGAAAGGGTTTGCTACTGGAGATGGAGCTCAGCTACCTTGCATTACAGAATTCACAATTTCCATAAATGTTAAGAAAAAAAATCCATTTTGATAACCCTTAGGACAGAGTCTCTAGCTTGTCCTCCTGGACAGCCACTTTATACCAACATGCTCTCAATGATGGTGGCTCAAAGAAAATCCTGAAATAATGCCCAACTTACAGTGCCTTGCAAAAGGAAAAACAATGTTGTGTGTGCTTAAATTCTGCCAAAGAGGGATTACTGAAAAGGTTCTAGAAGACATCACTGCTCTAAACAAATGAGCCCCAGGGGGGTGTTGGAAAAGATCTCCTAACCATCCAACAACAACCCCTTTTTCCCATATTTGCACAAGGGGTGGGGTTGTCATTTCAACAGTGACAATAATCTAGAGCTAATGTTTTCACAGCCGAGTGGCTAGCCCTGCAGTTGTTCTTCCATAACACAGACACACGCACACAACTACGGGCAGTTTAGAATGTCTAATCCATCTACTGCATGACTTTGAAACATAGGAGGAAACCAACTTGAACAGAGAGAATATGCATATTTTACACAGACGACATGCCAGAAAAGAATGATATTTGCTAGAAAAGAATGAAATGCACTTGGCTAACCATCTGGAGAGAATATTCTTAGTAATCTTCTCACCCAGCCAGGTTTGGCAAAGGTGCTACAAGTTAATCATTCTACTACCAAGATGTCTGTGAAAATCCATACAATGCATAAGGCACTGATTACAACAGGCTGGGAAGAACAGACTGGCAAAATGACTGAATGGTTTAATTTAGCTTCTGCAGATAAAGGACAAATTAGTCCTAACAATTACCTTCTTATGAAACACTGAGGTTGAGGGATTTGAAGCAGAGCACCTCGAGCCATCAAATCCTTGTAGCAGATGTGATGGCAACCAAGAAGCAAATCTTCAATGATAGGTATTTGAAGTCAGTTGATGCTGTACATAGAAAGTGATGGAAGGTAATTTCCCAAGCATAAATGAGATGTCACATGGTGGGGCTGGGTCTCTAAATAACGGCCAGAGTTTCAAAAAAACTCATAAAAGCTATACATATCTTTATAGGGGCAAGAGAAGCAAAATCTTACTCTGAGACAGAAGTGGACACGAACACCAAATGTACCATTATACTGGAATAAATTAAGTAAAAAAAATTAAGATTTACAATACACAGCACAGAACCTGAGGAATGGGGCTGAAGAAGCAGCTAATATAACTGGCAATCCAAAAATGAAAACCTTGCCCATTTTAAACAATACTTTGTCTGAGCAGATGCTCCACTCTGACAAGTTATGTGACTTGGCTAGTTGTGGAACTGGAGCAGCAATATGGTCAAACAAAAAGTATGCGTGAAACTTCCTAAAAGGGTGAGAAAGTATTTTCTTAAAATGTTGGAGGGTTAATGGGGCCTGGAGAATATAAAGCTAAAGAAAAGGGAACAAAGTCTGTCACAGCTGGATAATTACAGAAAATGCGGGAATCATAAAGAAGGTCAATGTGTCATTAGACTACGGGATCTCTTGGTGGACCTCCCAGGAGAGGGATCAGGGAGACATACCTTAAGGTAACTAGTACTAAAGGAAGAAGCAAAGAGGTTGTACAATAGAAAGTACCAGTGAATAAAAATTCTTATCCACTGTTGGACTGAGCAACCATATATGAGGCATTATGATGTAATGGTTTACCCTGTCGGCAAAAGCACTGGGCTTACCAGGAATGTGCATCACTACCATGAAATGCCCCAAATGGACTTCCCAACCCCATAACTGCATGGCTGCACAGCAAAGTTTACTAATGAATCTCATTACTGCCATGTTGTCCGACTGCACTGTGGGAATGCCTTAGGGAAGTGAGTAATGAATGACTTGCTTATGCAGCAGAACTGCCCTTATTTCAAGGACAGTAATATGGATGTGAAATTCCTAAAGTGTGCAAGTGTGTCAGGCTCTTTGCATACTACCATGCCCCATCCCAAACTAGAGCACATGCATGACTTGAAGGCGAATAGATCTAGCCATCAGACAATATGATAACACACTCTAGACTGATGAACAAGATAAAGAATAGTGCCAATGTGCTTAGACCACTGGACATGATGGATTCTATTGTGCAGTCTGTCATGAAGAACCATACAAACTTACTCTAACATCAACCCCTACAGCTTTCTATGCACATTTTAGTAAATAGGGTGTAGGAGGACATTAGGAAAGAGACCATCCTTTTCAGTGACAACAAATTCTAGTGTTGAAGGTACTGCCAAAGTACATCAGACTGTGAGCCAGGGAAGGTAAGGTTAACTATTACACTGTACAAGAAAAAAAGGTTGCGCACAAGACCTCCTCTACCAGATGACAAACTGTTGTGCTGGAGCAGCAACTGGACAATCATCCTACTGGGAAACATCTTGGATCCCTGCAGTCCAAGTGATTTACTTAGACATACATGCATTTATCGAACATCTTGCAGTTAAACTGAAGCCCAAATGAATGGGTCCAACAGTGACTCACTCTACCAGAAGGAAAGGAAACCTCAAAAACTCTTCAGGATTCCTAATGTGGAGGTTAGCTCCTTGAAGGTTTAATCTTGTGAGTTCAAAGAGCTATCTACTACCTTCTGAAAATATGTGGGAGGATGAATTGTATTAGCAGAATTTGAAAGGATTTGTTGGAAATGAACATGGTTAGCAGTGATATAGCTGACTTTTCTGGCAGCCAGTGCCATCCCCTCATTTGGCACCCTCCCTCAAGTTTAAATTGAGGAGCAAAAAAAAAAAAAGTCTTCTGAATTCCTGATCTAGTGCTCTTTAATTCCTTAAACTATGAGTCATTTCTTCCCATATACACTTAGGCTTGATTTGAGAAGCAAACAAAAAAACACGCTCTTCTATACTTTTTAAAACTGTAGCAAACTTCTTGCTCTCACTCTCTCTCTCTCTCTCTCTATATATATATATATATATATATATATATATATATATATATATATAAACAAGCAGTTGATACAGTTTGTGCCACACAAACCATGTTAAAAGTACTGCCAGAATAATGCAATACCGACATAAATTTTTGAACACCGCCAATGCACATAACACAGATCAGGATCTGGCAATCTTGTCACCTAACACTTCACACCAAAGCAGGCTGTCCTCTTTGCCCCACTGTAGTTATACTTCTTGCTGACAGCCTCATTGGGCATGAGGTTCCTTGTACTTCAAGGCTTAAAAAGAACAATGTAATAATGTCCTAGTCCTGTCTGGCCCAGATATTCCTCTTGGATAGATTTTATGTGGAGGACTTTCTTTTTTTTGCTAAGCACCTCTGATGGTTCAGGAAGTCTGGCACAGGTAAAATGGGATCTGAGATGGGGTAAGAAATAGAACTGAGTAACCTCTGGTTGTAACAGCCTGACACATGTAGCCCTGAAGGTTTTTCTTCAAGCTTGCAAACTTGAGGGACAATTCCCCCACCCCAAAGCCTTGACTGGCAGACAAGACTGTGGTGACCCATCCAGGGACTGATTGCAGCCTTCTGATGGTCACCCAAGGGGCATTGTCTCTCAATCTGCAGGCAGCATTTCTGGAAGGATTAGTCTAAAATGATTGCTAGCTTCCAGTTGTTCAGACAGTGAGGCACAGTGAAGCCATATCTAGCACTGGCTCTTCTGCTTCCCAGCAAAGAAATGCTGTGGAGGGTGAACTCCGACTCTCACAACCATCTGGGTCTAGCCTGTCTCCTTCATGACCTTTAAGTGATCATCTAGTTTGGGATGAACAGATGAGGCACTCAAAGGCAGATTCCACAAAAGGGTGCCTTTGTGTCCTCAATTAGGTGGACAAACAACAACCAGGAATATGTTCAAATGACAATACCAGATTCTGTCATCCTAGCAAACTTTTCCATGTGATTTCAGGCATAGCTCTCAACTGTCCAGATTTTTGCAGAATGTCCAGACTTCTGACTCATATTTTTGGCTCGATTTTCATAAAATTGTAGTTTTCTGGCAAATCACTGACAAATCATTAAGGACCGAAGTCAGAAAACAATGGCAGACATTTGATTTTCAGATTTAATATCCTCCAGAAAATTCATGCTAATGCAAAACCTACTATTCTATCAACTTTCCAAGTTTATAAGAGCAATATTTAAAAAGTGTTGCTATTTTTGGTCCTTTGTCCCTCCATTATTTGTGGCTTTGCACAGATTTCTTGCTCTAAGAGGTTGAGAGATACGAGAGTAGGAGTTGGCATAATGGTTAAGGTGCTTACCTTACAGTCAAGAGGTACAATGTTTGATTCTCACCAAGGGAAACTGGCTAGGCTTAAAATGACCCACAAGGGCAGCTAGCCTTGTACTTGCCCATGAACTTATGAATCTATAAGGTCATAGAGAACAGTGACTAAAACTAAGAGAGAGAGTGCCTTTGGCCTTAACCACTAAGTCAGCTCATCAGCAGCAAGCTGTGGGTCATCCTCTATGTCTTGCAGAAAATACAGCATGTGCATTAAGTAGTTAAAATGATAGCAAAGGTTTTCAAATCCTGTCCTGTCCAAAGGGTCTTTGTTTGAAGGATGTATACTAGACCTGTGCAGGGGTGCCACTGAAATAGTCACATCTGGCTTATGAATCTCCACCCAAACAAAACACTGCCTTGAGGCCAGTAAATCTGGGGTTGGGACAGGAAAAGAAAATTTCAACAAAGACAATGGACTGGGTAGATGGCATGGAACACCAGCTGGGCAAGGAGTTTGATGACAACTCTAGCTGGCACTAAAGGTCCTAAAACACAGTCCCCAAGCACAGCAAAAACACTCAAATGCTACACTGGATAGGAAGGAAGTCTGATACCAGAACAGCAGATTCCTGAAAGGCAGGTATTTGTGCAGAAAATAATAAGCTGTCATACTTGTAAAGTAGCCTACAGTGTACTCTGTCCAAAATACTGGAGACACAAAGGGCTGTAATTAAAGAAATTAAACTTTTGATCTGGGACACAGGATCTGAATTGCCAAAATATACTAAGGCCTTATTATGTTTAATGCTACTGGCTACCAAAAGAGCAATTACTAGAAAATGGAAATCAAAATCCAAACCAGCTGCAACTGATGTACTGAATGCAGTTACAGAGATAAAAGAACTGGATGTGAGATCTTTAGAAAACAGAAGGAGCAAATTACATAGAAATAAATGAAATGTGTGGCAATGATGCATGCAGAATAATGTTGAGGAGGAGGAGTATGATTTAAAAGAAGGCAGAAAACGAGCAAATTATCTCATTCGCTCCAATGAAGCTCAGGAAGTTTTCACTACGACTTCCAATGGGCGGAGCCTAAACATTTTCACAGAATCAAATTACGTCCTCACATTTCAAACAAATGTTCATATCTCTGTAACTGTAAGGATCATTAAAGAAGTATAAATGGCAAACTCTTCATCATGAACTATTTTTATAAAGGTAGTGTTCTTTAGGTTGTAGGCCTTAAACTAAATTTTATAAGTCAAAGTAAACACAGTAAATGTTACATTTCTAATATTTTGTAAACAAATTAGTATATCTCAGCAACCACTAAAGTTACAACACACATACTGTCAGAAGGATTTTATTCATCTAACTGGCAGCTTTCATATAAGGCTAAGGAGCTCTGTCTGTGTTACTTGGTTGTTCAGATATTTTGAAAAATGTGAAAATTATATCTATATAAATTAATGTCATAATGTCGGGTGTATATCACAAAATCAAAAGCTGACAAGTTCGAAGCTCAAAACTTCGAACTTGCAACCTTGAAAATGGAAAACATTGAAACATAAAGCGAAGATCGCCATAGAGTGCGGGAAGGGAAGATTTCCCTTTACTGCACTGTAGTGCGATCTTGGAGTTGGTATATTTAAGAAGCGGGGGGTGTGGGGGTGCAGGGGGCTTGGCCCCTGCTTAGAGCGTTTTTTGTGTTGCTTTGGGTGCTTAGTGTTTTTTTTTCACGTTCGAAGTTTTCCGTTTTTAAGGTTGCCAGTTTGAAGTTTTGAGCTTCGATATTGTCAGCTTTCGACCATGTGACATAAACCCGAGGTGTCAGTAGGAGTTAACTGCAGATGCACCTGGCGGCATCACTCAGACGTAATGAGTAATGTTGAAATGAATGAGAGTTGCTATAAAGAAAAAAAACATATATGCACTGTATAAAGCATGACAAATTATTATGGTTGTTTTTCTTTTTTAAGTACATAATCTTGTGTTTTGAGAAATAATTTAATAAATGTGTTTAAAAAAGGCAGCTATTAGTGCTTACGGTGCTTGAAACAAAGATGCCAAAAGGGACAATGTCTGGATAGCAGACCTCTGTAGTACTTCTTCCAGAAAGTAACCATTCCATCAGTGCCAGACTAGTGCTGGCAGAAATTATGCCAGAAAAACAGATGCAGTACAGACGGGCATCTATCAAACCAATACCTGTGCAAACAATGACAGCTGGAGCATGAAGGGAGACAAAAAAGCCACTGTCCTTAAGGCCAGGATCTGAAGTGGAACCTGTGGCACATCTTCCATGGCCAGGGAAAAACTTGCATTAGCTTGAAAGATAGTGGGAGACCCTTGCGCCCCAAAATTAAAGGAAGAGGAGGAGTAGCAGTCTTTGACAGGGAACAAGCCTATATCCTTTTTATGGCAGCTACAAATAAATGATAATCTATGGGAGGGAAGATGGGGGGAGTATCTTATGGGAAACTGTGAAAAAACAAGGGCCTGAGAAAAAAGAGCAGGAGATGCTAGGAACCATGAAGAATTCCCAGCAGAAGACTCCATCACCACAAACAAAGAGAAATTAATGCAGCTGATCTGAATTCCTAACAATTCCATCAAGATTAACTTATAGAAGGAATGTTTAGGCAAAGGGGTAGTCTTGAAAATTGAGGATTGCAAACTGAAAAGATCCAATGGCCTGACAGATATAGGACAGCCTTTGGACATGTTTTTGCAGTACAAATTCAGAGTTTTTGAAAACAGTGAGCTCCTCTTCAGTGCTTTTTATACCTCACAGAAGTAGAGGGGGAAGAGCAATGTTCCTTGGCCTGGAAAACCAAACGTTTATTGGAGATGAGAAAATTCTCTATAGCCTTGTTGATGCACTACTAACAGTATAATTAAACCTGATGCAAACTGAACAACTTACTATGTCACAATTCCCACTTAAACAATCCTAAGGGATAAAAGGCACCTGATGTGAACTTGTTGTTCAATGGCAAATTTAGAAGGGATGGTGGATGGCAAGAGAAGAAAATGGTGCTTCTCTGTTCAGCATTCAAATAAAAAACAATATTAAAAAATACAGTTAAAAAAATATTTACTTCGGGAAATAGGCAGGATGGGGGAAAAACAGAAAGGAAGTACCCACTGACCCAAAGTCATCAAAACTCACCCAAAATATGAGAAATGCTGCCTGAGGCA
This sequence comes from Protopterus annectens, assembly GCF_019279795.1. NCBI lineage: Eukaryota > Metazoa > Chordata > Ceratodontiformes > Protopteridae > Protopterus > Protopterus annectens. The sequence continues at coordinate 977,322,064 of NC_056730.1, read as the reverse complement.
ATTTCACTAACAGACATTTACCGCAAAAGGAAAGTAGAGGAGAAAGATGGTGTCATGGTGCATAACGACAAAGGGGATGAATGGAAGGCAGGCTGTGTAAAGGTTATCTACTGTGCAATCATAATGCCAGTGAAACGGTTATTCACTGAGCAGTCCTAAAGCGTGTGCTGTGACTCGAGCCCTGTGGATCACAAAGGTGGACCACTTCTTATCAGATCAATAAATATTATACCAAAGAGGAACATGAACAAACAGCAGGAGGGAGCTTAAGGAATCATCATGTATAATTAATACAATCTTTGTAAACAAACAGCAGAGAATGTATTTTAATTTACTTATTAGCTAACTAGGTAATTTAAATGCTATTCAAAGACATTTTAGTGTCACTGGACTTAAAAACTAAACTGTGCTGCTCATGTTAGGTTTATTTTCTCATTACCATCATTGGACATAGAAAGCCATAAGATTAATTTAAGGGAGAAGGGAAGGAGACAGGGATCTGGAGTAAACAGAGCAGGAGAATAAGTTGAAGAATGGTCAATGAATTCTGACAAAATTCTTTATATATGGTCTAGCAGACTATACTTTCAGATTTCAAGAATTTCATTCAGATCAGAAAATACTCTCTGAACCAACATTGATAGTAATTTGGTTTCTAACTTCATTCTGACTTCTGCCACACTGAAACAGCAATATAGTACTGATTACTTTGAATGCAGTGTCAGCATTTCACAGAAGCCATCCCCTCCAGACACAAGGGATGGCACCATCTGCTTTAATGTTTGACTTTGGGCTGTGGCCCATTATGCAGCTTATAGCATTCTTTCAGATGCAAAAATGCCTGCAGGACGTGCTTTTTATCTGTCAAACATGCATTCTTATGTCCAACATACAGGTGCCACTGTCGTAAGAGAAGGTTTTGAAGGACCTTGGTGGCTATGCGGTGAGACTGACAGTGTTTGTCTAACACTGGAACAGGTAATGATATTACTTTCATAGACTGTTTCAGAATGTCATTACATGGTCTAGGTATAGCTGTAGTTAATTAGTGTAGTGTCTGACAGCATGTGGAGTACTCCACCTACTGGTGTGATGTCATACCGTGGCAGAGCTGGAATTTGGAATTAGGACAGCATTACAGAAGAAAACAGGAAAGAAACTTAGTAAAACTTCTAGATTTTTCAGCAGAGACATTTTTACTAGTATTAAAAGAAAAAGAAGGGGGGACAGGAAAAATAGTTAAGGCAATCAGTAGCTTACCTTCATAAGATGCCTAAAAGTTCTTGACTCTTCTAGTTAAAGTTTTCTTCAAAAAGGTAGAAGAGGACCTACAATTAGAAGAATCATGAACTTCCCTCATTCAAAATTAATCTTTTGTTCGTACCGGTCTGTCTTAACCCTGTATGTTGACACAAGCCACGGCCTCAAGCTTAATGCCAAAAAGTGCAGTGTCATCCCCTTTGGTAAAAACTCTGTACCCATGAACTACCACATAAGCAGCAATCTACTTAACACCGAATGCATGATAAGAGACCTTGGGACCCAGGTGGAAAGTAGTCTCTCCTTTGATAGTCACATCGCCACAGTAGTCAGGAAGTCCTTCTACATGGCACACCTCATCATAAAAGGGTTCTCATCCAGGAAAAAAGAGGTCATTGTTCCCCTCTACTCGTCACTCATTAGACCCATTAGAGTACAACGCCCCTTTTGGAATGTACCGCACAAGACATCTGCAGCAGCTGGAAAGGCCACAGAAGTACCTCACAAAGAGGATTACTGGCCTCAAACAAATGCCCTACACTGACCGCCTCAAAAAACTCCAGCTTTACTCCGTAGCATATCGCCTACTCCAAGGTGATCTCTGCCCAACATATAAAGCTATGTCAAACCCAGAGCTGTTGGACATGCTACACCTAAAGAAATCCCAATCCCTCCGAGCTACACGCTCTAGGGACCTAAACCTTGTCACTACAATAAACAGGACACACTGGAGGGATAGATTCCTGTCCCAGAGACTTCCTATACTCTGGAACAAGCTACCCATCTATGTCAAGCAAAGTTCTTCATTAGCACTCTTCAAGAAAAATCTTGATGAGTGGATGGGAAATAGGAAATACACCCTGGGGATCACTTCTGTGTCTCTGCTGGACAGTGGCACAGGAAAATAACTTTCTTGGGTGGCATAAGCTATGGAACCTTGCTGGCTAGGCTTACATAGGCCCTTGGGCCAATAACCTAGTACCTACCTATGAACAAGTCATACTTTACAAATAGTACTAGCTATGTTCAAAGCCTAGGTTTTGTTGTCATGATGTAACAAATTTGTATTTTCTTATGTATACTACATTTTGTTTACTTTATTATTGTAATTCATGCAATAAAATTTACTGTTACTCATGCAGCTTTTCTCCCCGGGCCTCCGGTGGAAAAGGACCCGTGCCCAGTTGGACTTTCCCGATAAACAAATGTTAAATTAATAAATAAAATAAAACTAAATAAAAACAAAAAAATTCAAATAGAAATCGCTGGAAGAAGATGACAAAGAACTCACTAAAGTTTCTCAGGGAAGTTCATTTAAAAAAATAATACAGCTGCACAATTAAAGCAATCAGAGAAATTGTGTTGCCACTGAAGTAACAACATGACCACGTCAAAGCAGTGCAAGTTACTTTACACAATGAACACTAAAATGGAAAGGTACATTCACACAAGGGATTAATTAAAAAAAAAATGTGAATACCTTTTAAAAATACATTCAGTATACAACAGTGATACTGAGTGAAGTAGGGGAATAACGGCTTTTGAGGGTACTCAACATTTTGGAGAGAAAGTTGTATTCCAGGTGAGAAGAGAATAAGCATACTAGTGCCAGCATACAAGAACAAAAGGGACAGCCACAACTGAGGGCAGTACAGAGGTATCAAACACTGCATGAACGTTCCGGACAGGGTGATTGATAAACAGAGTAGCAAAACGCAACATGAGAGATGAGCAGTTCAGGTTCAGATCAGGATACAGCACAACTGACCCCAACTTACAGTGAGACAGATAGCTGAGAAGAAGTAAAAGGTGAGGAGAGAGTCCAACTGAGTATTCCAAGACTATGAGAAAGCATTTGATAAGGTCCCAAGAAAGCTGATTTGGGCAGTCCTGCAGTGGTTTGAAGTCCCAGAAACACTGGTAGAATCTGTGCAGGCTATGTATAAGGACCCAGTGATTCAAGTACGAACAGCATTCTGTCTCAATGAGAGGTCCCCAGCGAGAAGGGTTTAGCTCTGAGCCCACTGCTGTTCATACTGGTGATGGATTACATTAGCAAAAAGGATATACAAACAGGTGGGGGAGGACAGATCAACAAAGTTGCGATATGCAAATGATATGGCACTATATGCAGACTCTGAGCAAGAACTTCTGCAAAAGAATAGGGGAATGGAATGCAAAACTGAAGGGACATGGGAAGAAAATGAGTACAGACACAGCTGTAACAGCAGCAAATGAGGGAAATCAGAAGCAGCTGAGAATTAAGATAGAAAGGAAGATACTGGTACAGGTTAACAGCTTTATGTATCTGGGCAGGGTGGTTTAGGAGAGGGGAAGTCTGAATGAGAGGTTACAGTCAATAGGGCACAGAGTGTCAGGGATAGTATATGCCAAAAGAATGCCAAAGAAACTGTGAACAAAACAGTGGTGCAACTAGTATTACTGTATGGTACAGAAACCTGGACAGTAAACAGAACAATTGAGAAAGCTAGAGGTGATGGAGATGAAGTACCTATGATGGGTGGTAGGGTGCACTCTGTGGGACAGACGAAGAAATGAGGACATCGAGGCAGAAGCCAATGGAGTTGCAAATACAGAGCAGGTCAAAGAGAAAAGATAACATGGTTTGGGCACATATACAGAAAAGCAGAAGACAATCTGGAGATGAAGATCTGGGACAGACAGGAAGAAGGCAAGAGGAAATGAGGGGATCCAGCAAAGAGATAAATGGATTGTGCGAGAGAAGACTTGCAACAGTCAGACATAACCGTCGAAGAAGGTATGAGAGTGGCACTGAATCAAGAGAGAGATGATGACAGCTGACATGACACTCCAACACCATGCAAAAAAATGGAAAAGGGGTGTCGATGATGATGATATGTAATAGCAACAGTTACCGTTTGTGTGTGGATATAGTAAGATTTACTCACCTCTCCACTACACATCCCACAGGTATAAACTACTTCAGCTGTTGTTAAATCATATTGTACCTACACCAAAGACAGAGTTATTATTGAAATTTACATTTTAAAAATTGAACTTCTAAAGTACATAAAAGCATGTATGTTCAAATCATAAATGACCACTTTTAAGTGGTTTGCCTTTCCAGGAACACACATTCCCCCTCGTTTGTTCCACTGAAAAACATAACAGCATTTTTATGATAAACATATGATGTTTTCTGAGTAGTTAATATAACAAGTAAATCGCAGAAAGAAGCACATTTTCCAAAATATGCAGGGGTGTTGCATTTGCTTAATGTGACAACAAAAAAAAAAAATAAAGCAAGCATAGTTAAGCAGTATATACTGTATCGCTTAAATGCAGCTAAAAAACAATAAAGACAGGGTCTAAGACAGCCCAAACTGTTCAAATACATTTCTGAAGTACATAAAAAACAGACATATTTAAAACGTAACATAATTCACTTAGATGGATAAGTTGAAGTGAAATCTTCTCCTCTGCCTCTCATAATAGGCTGATTATCCTTTCCTTCCATTTTGTAAAATGCTATCATCTTTACTCAAGTAGACAGACTATTTTATCACACAACAGCACAAGGAAATTACTGTGAAATATAAATACACGATTTGCACCAGCTTTTGTAAACACAAAACAGAGTAATCCCTTTTGTAAGAATAATAAAACAGGTTTTGTATGTGCATGCATATTAGACAAATCTAATGCATATAGGTGCAAAAAGTACAGTTTTGTATCTACCATAAATGTAGATGTTCGAGTGTACACCCTGCTGCAGTCATCACACTTGGGTTATCCTGTCATCAGGTGGTCCCGCAGTCGGCCGGAATTCCAAAGTCTTGGTCCGGCGTCGGTTGCTGTTGCTTCTTCCCTGACGTCAGTGCGCCAGGGGTATATATAATGCATCCAACGCCATTTTCTTCAGTTTTTCTTGCCCCAGATGTCAGGTGCCCCCAAAAAGGTGGTCAGTAATTAGTACCAATTTAAGAAAATTTTGCACAAACACAAAATCCCTCCAGCTATAAGCAAATACATCAGGAAGGTATTGTAATGATTTAGCCAGTTAGATCAGAGGGGATGGAGGGAGGGTAACCTGGACTGCAGCAGGGTGTACACTCGAACATCTACATTTATGGTAGGTACAAAACTGTACTATGTTCATCGTGTTACCCTGCTGCAGTCATCACTCTTGGGTAGAATCCCAAAGCTAAGGATGGGTGGAGGAGTCAAAGAGGGTTAGAGGAGGCTAGAAGTCCCTGCAGAACTGCAGTGGCGAAGCCAGCTCTAGTCTTAAAGTGGTAAGTGATAGTGTTTGGTAAAGGTGTCTACTGAACTCCAAGTTGCAGCTTCCAAAATCTCCTTGGTTGGAACCCCCCTGAGGAAGGCTGTAGATGTAGCTGTTGCCCTGGTGGAGTGGGGCCTTATGGTAGCAGGAACTGGTTTTCCATGATGGGTATAGCAAAAACAAATGCAATGTCCTATCCATTTGGAAATGGTTTGTTTTGATATAGCCTTCCCTTGCGAAGCTGTAGCATAGGATACAAAGAGCTGGTCAGATTTTCTGAAAACCTTAGTTTTATCCAAGTAGTAACGAAGTTGCCTGTGAATGTCCAAGGAATGCAGGAGTCTTTCTCCTTTGTTCTGTGGATTTGGGAAGAAGGTGGGTAAGTGGATGGTTTGATTTAAAGCCACACTGGAAACCACCTTAGGCATGAAGGAAGGATTAGTTCGTAGAGAAACTCTGTCTTGATGGAAAATGAGGAAAGGTTCCACTGCCATTAGTGCCTGAAGCTCTGAGACTCTTCTGGCTGAAGTTATTGCTAGCAGCAGGGCAGTCTTCCATGATATAAACTGTAGATCAGCAGAGAAGGCTGGTTCAAAGGGAGGTAGTGTAAGTTTTTCCAGAACAAAATTGAGGTCCCATGTTGGTGTAGGTGCTCTCCTGGGGGGCCTAATGTTTTTTGCCCCTCTGAGGAACTGCCTTAGAAGTGGATGTGAAAATAAGGGTGGATCCGTGTTGTAGTGGGCTGAAAGAGCTGATGCATGGATTTTAATGGAAGAAAAAGAAAGTCCGTTGTGCAACATCTCAGTTAAATACTGTAGGATCTGAGGCGTGTGAGGCTGAAGTGTATTTTGGCCTTTAGCTTGGTTCCTGGCTCAAAACCTTTTCCATTTGTCCGAGTAGGCCTTCCTGGTGCTGGGCCTCCTAGCTTCCAGAATAACATCCATAACTGCTTGGGAAAGAGGAGCTGGCTGGATGCTCAGTTGATGTGCCATGCCGCCAGATTTAAGGTTTTGAGCTGGCTGTGTAGAATCTGATTGTTTTGCTGTGTGAGCAAATGGGCAATTTGTGGTAAAATCCAAGGTGGGCCCTGGGCCATATTCCTTAATAGTGGGTACTAGTGCTGGCGTGGCCAGTCTGGGGCTATGAGTATCAGTCATGGTCTCTCCTTTCTGACTTTCAGAAGCACCTTTGTGAGAAGAGGCAAAGGAGGGAAGGCATATACTGTCAGGTTTTTCCAACTGAATGAGAGTGCGTCCACTTTCCAAGCTTGATGGTGGGGTGTCCTTGTACAAAATTTTATTAGCTGACAGTTTTGGGGGCTGGCAAACAGGTCTATGTCTGGGAGGCCCCATTTTTGAGTTATCATTGCAAATACTTGTGGATCCAGTTTCCACTCGTGGGGATCCATGATGTTTCTGCTGAGGTCGCCTGCCAATGTGTTCTTTTTTCCTGGCAGGAATTGAGCTTGTAACTGAACTTGGTAAGCCAGTGCTGTGTTCCACAAGGTCATTGCTTGCCTGCATAGAGGGTAGTTTGTTTATGTACCACATTACTGTGGTATTATCCGTCCTTATTGTAAGTTGTCCTGGATGTAATAGGTTCTTGAAGGCTGTCAGAGCATTCTGTACAGCTAGCATCTCTTTTTGATTGATGTGCAAATTCCTTTGATCTGCAGTCCATATGCCTTGAATGCACTGTCCTGCCATGTGTGCCCCCCAGGTGTAGTCCGATGCATCTGTTATCATAGTTTGCCTGGCTGGGGACAAGGTGAAAGGCTGACCCTTGTTGAGGTGACATGCCTGTGACCACCACAGAAACTCCTGTTGTAGGCAGGGAATGAGAGATATCATTGTGTTCAAGCTGTGGCTGTGTTGAGACCATACGCTTTTTAGGTACCACTGTAATTTCCTCATGTGCAGCTTTGCAAATGGTATTAGTAGTATGAAAGATGCCATGAAGCCCAAGGCCTGCAGAATTTTTCTTGCAGGGAGTTGGGTCTTTGTTGCCATTGTTTTGAAATATTGAGTCAGTTGTAGCTGTTTGTCTGGCGTCAGATAAGCCTTCTGGGCCGTTGTATTCAAGCTGGCACCCAGGAATGTCATATTTTGTGAGGGTGCTAGTTTGGATTTCTTTTCGTTTACTGTGTACCCCAAGGCAACTTAGAAGATGTTTTACAAAAGCCAGATGATGTAATAGAATGTCCTTGCTTTCTGCTTGGATGAGGCAGTCGTCCAGGTATGGGTATATTTGAATTCCTCTTTGTCTGCAGTATGCAATTACTGGTGCCAGGCATTTTGTGAAGACTCTGGGCGCAGTAGATAAGCCAAAGGGCAGTGCAGAGAATTGGTAATGGGTTGAACCTGCAATGAAACGGAGGTATCTTCTGCAACTTTGTCTGATAGGGACATGCAGGTATGCCTCCTTGTGGTCCGTTACTAGCCATGCTTCCTTGCCCAACATGGGAAGAAGCTGCTGTAGTTTTAGCATCTTGAATCTGGGTACATGTAAGAAGGTGTTTAGAACTGAAAGGTCCTTTCTGGGCACTAGAAAGAGTCTTGAGTAAAATCCTTGACCTTGCTCTCGAGTAGGTACCAGTTGAATGGCTCTCATGTCCATGAGAGCTGTAATTTGTTTTTGTGCCTCTGCCCATTGATTTTGTGGCAGGTTTGGCATTCTTCTTTTCATTGGCAAGGTGTGGAAATGGAATCTGTATCCTCATGAAATTATGTCTAGGACCCATTTGTCCTTTGTGACAATGTGCCAGTTGTCTGAAAAAAGTGCGAGTTTTCCTCCCAAGGGAGCTGTCAAGAGAATGTTGCTTGGCCAGATGAGGTGCAAGTCATTGAGTTTGCCTTCTAGTAGTTTGGGGCCTGTCTTCTTCACCCTTCTGTGTTGCAGTACCCCATTGTCGAGGTTTGTATTGGGCTTGTGGTTGCCCTCTGCCTCTTGGACGTCTGTATTTACCCCTCTGTGGTCTGTCAGTAGCTGGAAAGGACCAATTTTTTGTTGGCCAATTTCTGCTGAAGCGAGGGGGCTGTACCTGTAGAAAATCTTTGACTGTCTGCATAGATTTTGCCTTATCCTCCATTTTCTTTAAGACTTCTTCTGCTTTAACTCCAAATAGGACATCCTGCTGTAAGGGAGCATCTAGAAGCTTTGCTTTCACATGATCAGGCAGAGTTTGTTCCTTTAATCAAGCATGCCTACATATAACAGACCCAGTGACAGCTGCGCTGCAGGAAGCCTCTAAAGAATCAAACCCACATTGTAAAGTATGTTTGCCCACCTGTTCAGTTGCATGCAACAGATCCTGCATTTCTTTCAATTCAGACTGTTGAGGGAGTGTGCTCATTTTTTGTCTTAACTGAGACATTAGAAATTGCTGATATTTTAGCATGTGAAATTGGCAATTTAGTACTCTCATAGCTAGAGTGGCTGAGGTGTAAACCTTTTTCCCCCACCTGTCTAGTGCTCTGGAGTCCCTTTCAGAGGGTACACAATTTTTTGCCATAGAAGCCTTAGCCCCTTTGGGACCCTGAGAGATAGTCTCTGGATCAGCAACAGGGCTTTTATAAAGGAATTTGTGGGAGTCAGGCACTCTATAGTATCTGTCTGGTTTGGCTGGAGCAGGAGGCAGAGAATCTGGGTTCAAACTAGATTCTAAGTAAACATCATCCACAATGTCTAAAACTGGGGGGATGGCAAGAGGTCTGTGCTGGGGGAGTAAAAGAAACTCTCTGAGCCTTTTCTTTGAGTCAGAGTAGTCCTGACCTTCCCAGTGAAAATGTTCCCTCATAGTGTGTAAAGTTTCACCAAAGGAGTAGTCTTCAGGGGGAGAAGCTGAGGGAATGGAATCCTCAGCATCAGAATCTTCATAAGGGGAAAAAGAGTAATCTTGGTCCTCAGAGGAGCCTGAGGAAATAGACACTTGTTCAGAGGAGGCATAATCTTCCTCTTGTCTAGGCCTTTTGTTGGGTGGGGGTTGGGAACACCTGATTAAAGAGATCAAATCTTCCGCCATTTTAAGCATCTGTTTCTTAAGCATGGGGCCTTGAACTGGAGACTGAAGTGCAGTCTTTTTTGGTTTAATAGGAGTCTTAAGCTTAGGATACGTTTTAATGGTGAGCATCGTCGGTCTGAAGACGTCTTCAGAAACCGAAGGTGTTTCTGCAGCACCGACATTTCTTCCTGCAGTGTCGTCGGTAGGGGCTAAACAAAATGGCTGCATCGCCCTAGCACTCTCCGCCAAAGGCTCCAAAGCGGTCTCGGGTTCCAAATCTGTGGTAGCCAGGGGTTGCGTAGGAGCCTCACTGAAGACTGGAGAACCGGAGACCGGCCCAGCCGAGGCCTCGGAGTCTGGCTTGGGTCTAGGCTGCCTGTCCTTATCCTTGCGTTTTTTGTGCACGCCGGTAGTCGGTTGCTCCGACGGCATTGTGTAGTTAAATTTTCTACCGAAGTAGTGTCGTGCAAAATCAAAGCGTCTTTTTATAGTACGCTTATTGAACCTAGCACAAAAACGACAACCAGTGACGTCGTGGTCTGGGCCTAGGCAAGGTATGCAGTAAGAATGAAAATCCTTATGAGGTATTTGCTTCCCACAAGAAATACAATTGTTAACTTTTTCTGACATTGGTCTGAGGCAAGAAAAGTTTCCCCAATGGGGTACTTAGCTTTATTGAAGACTTCGGATCTGAAATTCGACTTCGAAAATCTCAGGAGTCGGCCGACCGGCACTTGCGAACTGCTTCTGCTTCGGGCACCGCGTGGCAAGAAAGACTGGGGAAAATGGCGTCTGATGCATTATATATACCCCTGGCGCACTGACGTCAGGGAAGAAGCGACAGCAACCGACGCTGGACCAAGACATTGGAATTCCGGTCAACTGCGGGACCGCCTGACGACAGGATAACCCAAGTGTGATGACTGCAGCAGGGTAACACGATGAACATCTCATTCCTCGATAAACGTTCTGCCTTATTATGACCTTGACTATAAATCATATGCCATGCATATCCCTCACGTTTTACTGCTTGAATAACTGTACATGGCATGTAGCAACCCACCTACGGTAGAAGAATAGCATGCAGTCAAGGCCTAACATCTACAATAGCCCTCTGCACCATGCACAGGATGCAAAAAGCCTTAAGCCAAAGGAAAACAATCAGCATTTAACAAGATCGTAATGCATATTTTTCACAATTTCTCAGAAAATGATTCTAAATGACCTCTACTGCATTTTACATTGGTACAAGCTTTTTGACATTTTCCTTATTAACAACTGTTCGTACCATCATTCCCTATTACCACCAAGCAGAGACATATGCATGCAGTCATATCCTCTTCTTTTAGCCAGCCTAGCTTTCATTAATATCATACTAATACCATCACTTCCATTTGGCCCACCAACTCAGTCCATGATGACTTGGATTAAAACATTTGAGGAATAATTTGCTCCCATCCAGAATCTCTTGATATATGAATATTTCACACTGTATTCACATCTTACACTAAAATGAGACAGTAGAATAAAGTCAGCAGATCTGCAACCCCTTATCATCCTATTAAAATGAATGGTATCCATAGTCTTATGTTGGGCACAGAAATTGTCTCTGTATCAGAAATAATTACTCACCTTACTACCATAAAGAGACATGAAAATGATGAAGGCTCACTCCAGCCTACAGTAGAATTACGATAACATCACTGATTTTTGGAAATCACCTAGCACTAAATGTCAAAGAAACAGTCTCTCCAATTTCCAACTAAGTTATTAACCCTTTCTTCTTTAGTTGCAAAAAAACACCTCACCAGATGCCACCCCTTCATTTTGCAGGCTGACTATGCTACAATTCAGAAGCATATTTTGTTTTGGCCTATGGTAACAATGTACACAGTACAGTTCTAACAGGGTCTCTATCATAACTGTCAGAGCCCTAACAGTGTGTCCCACACTGTTCCAGGAGTTCCACCTGTATCCCTCATTGACAGGGGCAACAGGTGCTAACTGAGGTTCCTTTTTGGGATAACTTCTTGGCTAGGCTTGTAAGGGCCTCAGGGCCATTAGCCTAGTCACCTCCTATGATCCTATACAAATTTGTTAAAGCAACTACAAACAATAAAGTATGATTTAGAAACAAAACAGTGAATTTCAAAAATTGCTAGTATCCCACGTATGTATTTCTGCAGGAGGCTTCTACCCTATACTCCTTGATGTGGGCAGCTACACCACTTACACTCCTGAAACTTCAAGGTACGTCAATGTTAGACTCAGCCAAGTGGCATTAATCATTCAATATTCTGATACCCACTTTATTATCTTAAGAGTCTCTCTCCCACCAGGATGTGTAAGCTGGTTGTTGTATCTTTCGGCTTTTCCTGGTTAGGGGTCGCCACAGCGGAACTCCGGTCCGCTAATGATTGGCAGTAGATTTTTACGTGCCGAGTTGCCAGCCCTGATGCACAACCTTCAACGAAGGTACGCCCATTCACGCACGTCTCCACACAGAAGACACTTTAGCTGAGAATCGAACAGGACAACGTCTTACTGCGAGGCGACAACGCTACCGCAGCACCACCAAGCTTCTTATTTCTACTCTTCCCTGCCTGACCTGCTATTCAAACTGAGGTCAGAGTCATAACCAAGGCTTTATCCGTTTATGCCACAAAGTCAGACTGGCTAAGTGAACTTAATGTAAAGACTTTGCCACTCTATATACAGGTAGAGGATAAAAAAAAAAAAAAAAAAAAAACACCTGTCTTATGTGATAATAACACAGGCAAATTACACAGCCTGGGTCCTTAAGCTCCATCAAAATCTATGAATCTATCTACAGCAAGTTTGTAAGTAAATTATACAATATATATATATATATATATATATATATATATATATATATATATACACACACACACATACATACACAGATCTACTTTGACCCATCAAAAGCTCACTTGTTTGAATTATAAGTAAGCAAATCCAATTCAGTGAAAGTGCAAGTGAAAATGCACTTTCGCGAATTACACTTTACCGATGCACAAAAAAAAACCACACACACACTACAAACACATTTTTGCAGGGGGGCAAGCACCCTTGTGCCCCCACTCCCCGACTTCCTAAATATACCAACTCTGAGATCACACTATAGTGGGGAAAAGAGTATATTCCCTTACCCCACTTTACAGTGCTTTGGTAAAGTGTAATTAGCGACAGTGCATTTTCGCTTAAATACACTTTCACTGAAGTGGGTTTGTACTTCTGTTCTTCGATAAAGTGTAATTTTGAAGAACAGAAGTAGACCCATATATATGTATACGTGTATGTACATATATGCAACATTATCTATTTTTAAGTGTATTAGAAAAGAATAAAAAAGGTAATCTGTCAGTACAGTACATATGGCAATCATTCTAAACCTTATGTGAGCTATGATCTACAGTACATACATTTTGCCATCATAAGAGGAGTTTCTTATAATAAATAACCTTCATTCCAACTTGGTGAATATGTGCTTGCCAGAATACTGCATTCTTACTGCAGTCAGTCAGTCAAATTTGCAGTGATTTATATCGCACTTGGAACTGTGCTGGAAAAACAGAGTGAATTAATAAGTTCTCTCTAAGCAAGATTTATCCCATACATGTATAATGAATTTCAAAACATTACCTAAAATATTATAGAACACCAAGAACTTCAGTTATAACATAATGAGGTACACAACACTGTTACTGTTTCACAGTACAGCTGGTCCTGCAGAAACGCAGATCATAGCTAACAAAAGGTTTAGAAAGACTGCAATATGTACTGTACTGACCATTTACCTTTTGTTAATTCTTTTCTAATGCATGTGAGGACAATGCACTGTGGCATCTGTCACCCCATGGATCGCTAGAGTTGAATCAGCTGATCTGGCTGCAAAGATGGGTGTCTCCTCTCTCCTCACCGTTCCATGCACATTACTCCTGATGCCTTGCACTGTTGAGTAGTTTGGCTGTTCATCATTCTTCAGTGCTTCACTCCCTGGTGTAACAGAAAGAACCAGAGCATAAATGCTAATAAGGCAGCTCTACTGCTACTAACAAAGTATGTAAGAATTCTGTTCAGACAAGCTTAGGTGGTAAATGAGGATCATTATAAACAGGCTGCATCTCTGCCTATATTACTGTTACCACAGATAAGGGTGGACTCTGGTTATTAAAACCAGAAAGGGGGACAACCTCCCCAAAACTGGTTCCAATACAGACAACCCTTTTCACTCTAGCATTGCCTGGCTCATCTGTAAATAACCAAAGCTCAGCAGCACTAAGGATCACTAGCTGACCAGTACAAGGGACGCAAGGAGGTACAGTATGGTGGACTTGTTCTGAGAACAAGACGAGGAATGTGCATTCCTCTTCGAAAATACAAGCATGCCAGTAGAAAGGAGCAGCAGTCAAGAAAAAAGTATAAAAGAATATTAAGTGAAAAGAAAAACATGAGTTGATATGTCCAGTGAATAGGTTCCTGTAGAACTGCTGAAGTTAGTTTTGACAAATGTAAAAAGATTTAAGTACTTTTGACAAAACTACTTTTGCCGACAGTGGAATTTGTATCTTTCTTTACTGTTGTGAAACCTCAGTGTTGGTTTATGTGCCAAAATAAATACGTACACACACACATTTTATACATATGTTTGGGGGTAAGGAGGATCCCTCCACTTGGATGGTATAGAGGGGCCTGACCACTTGCAAAAAAAAATACTTCATCAGTTGTTCACTGAAGGTAGTTTTGGTGAACATGATGCCACAGCAGAAAGCCTCAAACCCAAGCTTCTTAGACTTCTTTTTCAGCATCAAAGGGATGTCAACTGTTGAGGACTCGACTATCATCTTTCCCTCAGCAACCCATACTCATCTCTGCATCCAACCTTCCAATGCATATACTACTCCCTAAAATAAAAACTCTGCCTTTCAACCATAGTACATCTAAGTATAAAACAAAATACTTTCACAACTACCCACAAAAAAATGAAAGCTTATGACTTCCCAAGGACTCTGCTCTTGTCAGGTGATATACACACAAACCTTGGTCCTACCAGTATTCCTAACACCCCACAAAATATCACCCCCAATTCTAATCAACCATCCATACCAAAAAAGAAAATCTCATCCTATTTTATCAATACTCAAAGTATGCTCAACAAACTAAGCCAGTTTCATGCTTGGGTATCTCTTCATACCCCAGACATTATCTCTGTCACAGAAACTTGGCTTAAACCTCAAAACCAAGAGAAAGACATTTTCCTCCAGGTTATAATATACCACGTCAAGATCGCTTAAAGAAAAAAGATGGAGGTGTTGCTTTAGTTTATTCTAACTACCTCACTCTCTCCCTTCCTAAAGAACCAATTCCCTCCTTTACACCTGCTGAAATACTAATAGCAAACCTCAAACCCAATGACTTTACTACCATCACAGTAGTAGCCATATACATTCCACCAGGGGACAACATCCCCTTAATGGAAAGTATACTGTCATATCTCTCCCTAAATTTTTCTAATGAAACTAACCTTCTTGGGGATGTAAACATTAATTTGGCATAACCTTAATAATCCAAACCCTTCACAACACATAAACCTGCATGGATTTACACACCTAATTTACACAACTAATCTCCAAACCTACCCATGCTAATAACTCTCATTCTTCAAGCGCCTTGATAGATTGGATACTTGTTTCTAACACCAGCAAATACCATAACCCTGAAACTCTACCTGATACCCTGAGCGACCACTCACCTTTAAAAGTGCTACGATACATCGCCCACCTCCCCAAACCACACCAGCTTATCACCTGCCACCAACTTTCAACCTTTAACCCAGACACTTTTAAAACCCTTCACTCTAGAATTAACTGGAATTTCCTTATTCAGCTCCCACTCAGTGAAGCAGTAAATGCCTTCAACTCAACCTTCCTAAATATTTTAAATTCTCTAGCCCCACAGAGAAAAGTTCGATTAAAGGCAAACATTTCACCCTGGCTAACTAAAACCACCCGTACCCTTATGAAATCCAGAGATAGGGCATGGAAAACATGGGTTCAAACCAAACTTCCAGCTGACCTAAAGTATAAAGAACTTAGAGAAATCGGACAAAAAAAAAACTTATCAACAAAGGCAAAAAAACTTTTATTATAATCCTCCAAAAACATTAAAATTCTGGAATGCTATAAACCAAATACTACATCAAGGTAACCCAACTTCACCAAATCCATGTCCTGTCAAGTCACCTTTAGAAACTGCCAATACATTCAACACCTACTTTATCGAATCCATTTCCAAACTATTTAACCCCAACCTCTCAAACAACACTTCAAACCTCCCTATACACCCCTCAACCACTATCTCAGTAAACTCCTTCTCTCTCAAACCTGTCTCTACTGACTATATCAGAACTCTACTCTCAAAGCACAAACAATGCCCTGTATCAGCAGACAATATTCTTTCTTACTTTCTCCACATTGTTGTACACTCCTTTGCTATGCCTGTATCTATAATAATCAATCGCTACACCTCTGAGTCTAAAGTTCCTTCGATCTGGAAACAATTTTACACTCTTCCGATTCATAAAGAAGGTAATTCCACAGAAATATCTAATTTCAGACCTATTGCTATCCTCTCCCCTCTCTCCAAAATCCTTGAGAAATCTATAGACAAACAAGTTATGCATTATCTCTTACAAGAAAAACTTCTCATTCCAACACAGCATGGCTTCTGTTCAAAGCATAGTACAACCACAGCTCTACTATCATTTCTCAACACTTTAGCCCTGGCTAAAGATGATCATAAACTTATATCCCGTCTATTTCTTGACCTTTCTAAGGCTTTTGACACTGTCTTACACACTCTGCTACTTGGTAAACTTGTAGACCTAAACTTCTCCCCTGATACAGTTGCATTGTTCTCTAGCTATCTCTCTGATAGGCTGCAGTCAGTACGATGGGACTCAGCACTATCTACCCCTCTCTCAGTAAGAACTTGTGTTCCCAAAGGTTCCATTCTTGGACCTCTACTCTTTAACATATTCACCAACTCACTCCACTCATCCTCATTCTAACATTGTCCAAAACGCAGATGACTCTACAGTCATAACTATTGCTAATCCCCCCTTCGAACTCCATCAAATACCCAGACATCTTTCAACTCAGTAGAGACATGGCTCACTAATAATCAGTTCATCCTCAACCCTAAGAAAAACAAATTACTACCCTTTCTACCTAAATCTGCAAACCACATTAAACTTTCCTTCTCCATAAGGTCCCTAAACAATACTCCTACAGAAGTCAAAACTAGCACAAAACTCAGTGGCATTACCATTGACGACCAACTAAAATACGATCTTCACATTAACAATCGTATTAAAAAAAACACCAAAAGCTAGGACTACTGTACAGGAACAACAAATTCCTAAGTACTGAAGCTAGGACTTCTCTTACCCATGCCTACCTTCTACCATGCTTAACCTATTGTTCCCAAATACTCACAAATCTGAACTCCTCCCTACCTACCAACTTAGAATCAACCTATCATAAAGAAGCTTGATTTTTCAGCTCAACAAACATATAAATCTCCCCACTCTCTCTCCCTAAAATACCTGAACTGGCCCGAACTACCTCACCTGTTTCTACAATCTCAACTCCAAATCATACATGCCATCCTATATCAGCCTGATTTCTGCCCAAGTCTACCTTCTCTCATCTCTCACTACTCCCCTACCAGACTTCTCCAAAGCTCAACCCAAGACCTACTAAAAATCCATAAACCCAAATCCAATGCAGGGTGCAACTTATACAGCTACCATCCATCTATTGCATGGAACAAAATCCCACTACAAATAAGGTCCCTGACTCACCCCAAACAATTTAAGCTAGCAACCAAAGACCACTTTAAAAAACACTGATCCTGCCATTGTACTCACCCCTTCCTGATTATTACCTGCCTTTTATAGTACAGTCAAACTAACTTACCATTAACTACTTAATCCTATGCAACCTCCAAAGCTTCTTCTATACTCTGCTCCCTGAAATTCTTATGTAACCTTTTAAGCTTCTGCTACCCTGCATACAAAACCTTATATTTACTCAACTCTCTTTTTAAACCAAAACATACAACTTATTCTACTTTTTTAACATTCTCCTTTTTGTTTATAGTACTGTTTTATCTGTCAACAATATGCATGTATGTGGCTTACATATTTAGCTACCAAAATTATCTATTGCTATTTTTACTGAAATGTATCTGTATTGCTATTTTTATTGCATTGTATATCTTTGGAGCTTTTCTCCCCGGGCCTCCACTGAAAAAGGGCAATAGCTCAGCTGGACACTCCCAGTCAACAAATGTAAAATAAATAAATAAATAAAATCTTATTTGGGCAAGGGCCTTCAGTTTCTGATTCTTCAGATGTATTTTTAAAAACAGACAGAAAATTACGGAACATCTGAGGAACAAACACCTGAAAAACAGAACAATCTCTATAATCATGCTCAGTGCCTAAGTAAAACAAACACTTTGAATGATGACCTCAGTGAGGAATCTACCTCCACAATCACATTTTCCTCTCTTCAATGACATATACAAAACTTATGAATAAAAAAAAAAACACAGAAAGAGAAAGAAGAGAGTCCCCAACAAAGGTGATTATTCAAACAAAGGCAAAGGAGAAGAGAGTCCCCAACAAAGCTGATTATTCAAACAAAGGCAAAGGAAGAGGCACAAATTATACAGCTAGCAAATCAATGCTGAGTCAGGAGTTTTGGTCTTGGCTGATGGTGAGAAAGTACTGAGGTATTTACATTTGTATGACCTTTATGTACCTCGGCATCCATTGGAGTCTGACATATGTCAGACAAGGCTTTGGTATAATGGCCAGATGGTACAGCTATTCTTGGCAGGATATCCCATATGTTATTCCTACTGCAACAGTGACCAAGAAAGGATGTATATGTACTATGCTTGAGATATGTCTCTACATACCATTTATCATCATACAAATTAATAAACTGTGTGTACTCTGAAATATATTCTCAGACACAGATTATAGATATATTTCCAAAATCTTATGCAAAACAGTTTGGCTCCACAAAGGGTGTGATAAGTTGTCCTAGTGGCATCCAGGTAACCTCAGATACCGAAATCTAATTAGATTACATTGAAAAAATACTATGCAACTTGGATCCAAACAAAGCACTGTGAAGAAATGGAGTTAGTAATAATGACCTGAGAACACTTCAGCAAGAACTTACAGTACCATAATACCTATTATTTACAAGGTCATATAAATATGGGGATATTCCTCAATATTGAAGGCATGCTCTTATTAAACCTGCCTTTAAGAGAAAGGGGAGTAGGACAAACCCTGAGTCATCCAGACCCTTAAGTCTACGTTCATGTTGTGGAAAAATAATGAAGAAAGTAATACTCGGTAAGTTGTCAGAATTGGAAAGGTTGGGACTTGAAACCACATATCAGCATGCATACGTTGAAAATAGATCTATTACCACCTGTAAAATGATGTTCTACAACAATATAACAGCAGCTATGAAAAATTGTGCTGTACTGTACTTTATACAGATTTAACTTCTGCATTTGACAGGGTCATACACAACACACTGATCAATAAATTAAAACAACTATGTACTGATATATTTTTGATAACATGGATAGCTGCATGGCTTACAAATAAGATACGGCAAGTATACAATAGTTGTTTAAAATCTTACCATAACCATAGATGTCCTTCTCTTCCATGTTGCAGTATTCTTAGTTTGGGATTCCCCACCTCAGGTGAACTGAACGTCTGCTCCTTTACAAAAGCTTAAGCCTGGCTGCTGCAGGTGCGTGGGAAGTCACATGTAGGGCCATACACCAGGGACCTTAAATGTAGCATCTGCACGCACAGACTTCCGAACTTAAATGCCTGGTCAGACAGTCCAGAAGAGAGAGCCAAATTATATCAATAAGAAGTGCAAAGTGCCATTTGCTGGCTAGTCTGACCGTAGTCCAGGGGGTACTGGTGGGTGCCCTTTAGACAGGTCAATAGGAAAAAGGGGGATAGGTGGGGGGAAGGAATACTGTAACATGGAAGAGAAGGACATCTATGGTTAGGGTAGGATTTTACACAACTATTCTATGTCCTTCTCTTCCTATGTTGCAGTATTCTTAGTGTGGGAGAGTGCCACAGCTTAGCTAGAAGGAAGGGTGGAGGTAGAGTTAGCTGAGTCCAGAAAGCCCTGCAGGACTGACCTAGCAAACCCTGCCCTGGCTCTGGAGACGTGGTCCAATCTGTAGTGTCTGGTGAAAGTGTGTATGGTGGACCAGGTGGCTGCTTCCATAATGCAGGCTGTGTCCAAGCATTTGAGGAAGGCTTTGGAGGATGCCACGGCCCTGGTAGAATGAGCTCTTACTCCCTGAAGTAGGTCCTTGCCATGGTGGGAATAGCAGAAGAGATAGTTTTTCTGAGCCAGCAGGAAATTGTTTGTTTGGAGACTGCCTTGCCCAGGGTTCTGGGGTGGAAGGATACAAAGAATTGGTTGGATTTTCTGATGGACTTAGTTTTGTCTAAATAAAACCTTAGCTATCTGTGTACATCCAGGGAATGGAGTATCTTCTCGCTGTCATTAGTGGGAAAGGGGAAAAAGGTGGGCAGGTGAATGGATTGGTTTAAGGATAGTTCGTTGACGATCTTTGGCATGAAGGAAGGGTTAGTGCACAGGGTCACCCTATCTTTGTGGAAGGTAGTGTAGGGTGAGCAGGCCATAATAACTTGCAACTCTGACACCCTTCTAGCAGAGGTAAGGGCCACCAGCAGTACAGTCTTCCATGTGCACATTTGCAGCACTGACTGGCTCGAATGGATGCAGTGTTAGTTTTTCCAGGATGAAGTTTAGGTCCCAAGGAGGTGGGATGGGTTTTCGTGATGGTCAGATGTGCAAGACCCCCTTTCAGGAATAATTTAACATCTAGCCTGGCTAGAGGGGGTTCTAGTGGTAAGCAGGCAGAGATTACAGATAGGTGGACTTTCACTGAGGAGTATAAAGGCCAGCCTTGATAAGTTCACACACATAAGTAAGGCCTGCAGGGGGTATCCACTTGAAATGGATCCTTGCGCCTATGGAGACACCACTTGGAGAATCTTTCCCATTTTAACATGTAGGATCTCCTTGTAGTAGGTTTCCTGGCCTCCCTCAGGATTAAAAGCATGTCCTCAGAATAGTGGTATTGGAAAGGAATTAAAAGTTTATCACCCAGAGTGTTAGACCTAACATCTGTAGGCGAGGGTGGATGTGAGATCCCTTCTGTTGTGTGAGTAGGTCCACCTTGTGGGGTAAACTTGTGGTGATTGCCCTTGGCTAGTGAGAGTAGTAGGGGGAACCAGTGCAGCCTTGGCCAATATGGAGTCACCAGCAAGATTCCGGGTTTGTGCTTCCTGATCTTCAGGAGGATGTTTTGAATAAGAGGGAAGGGTGGAAATGCATATAGAAACTGTCCCTTCCATGGAATGCGGAAGGCATCCACCCTCCAGGCAGTGGAAAGTGATCCTTGGTGCAAAATTTCTTCAATTGTCTGTTCTGAGGAGAGGCAAACAGATCTACTCGAGGTGTGCCCCACCGGTGAACAATGCCTAGAAAAAAGTCCCTGTTCAGCATCCACTCATGCTGCAGAGAGGATGTTCTGCTGAGAACATCTGCTTGTTGGTTGTCCTGGGAAGGAATGTATGTTGCCTGCAGAGATAAGTTGTTTTTGGAGGCAAGATCCTAAAATTTGGACAGTTATCCAGCAAAGGAGGTATGACTTTGTCCCTCCTCGTTTGTTGATGTACCGCATGACTGTTGAACTGTCTATGAAGATTTGAAGGGGGCCTGGTTATAGGACTGGGAGAAAGGTATTGAGAGCCAGAAATACTGCTGTCATTTCCCTCACACTGATATGTTTCTTTTGGAGGGTAGGGTGCCAGATATCCTGTACCATGAAGCCCTTCATGGTAGCCCCCCCCACACCCCAGGTCTGATGCATCTGTATGCATGTGCCGGGCTGGGATGGGGGTTGCAGTGGAAGGCCTGGGTTCATTAGTATTTGTTGAATCCACCACCTTAGTTCTGCTTTGAGGCAGAGCAAGAGTGTAATCTGAAACTCTAGAGGGTGTTCGTGTTGGGACCACACATTCTTCAGTACCATTGCAGTTTTCACATATGCATTCTAGCCAAATGCAACATAGGGATGGTGGCTGCCATTAGCCCCAGGACATGCAATAATTGTCTTGCAGATATCTGTTGAACCTGCATTAGGTTTTGGAAGTGGGCAGAGATGGACAGTACTTTGTCCTGAGGGAGGAATGCCCGCATCAGGTCTGTTCTGATCCTGCAGCCCAGAAAATGTTTGTCCTGCTGAGGGGTTAGGGATGATTTTGGGATATTGAGGGAGAACCCCAAGTTCTGAAGCAGGGAAATGGTGAACTGCAGATGGTTTTGTAGGGTGTCCTCTCTTTCTGCTAGAATGAGGATGTCTTCTAGGTACGTAAATTTGGACACCTCTGGTTCTGCAAAAGGCTATAGCTGGAGCTAGACATTTTGTGACTACCTTGGGTGCAGTAGACAAACCAAAAGGCAAGGCTGTAAATTGAAAGTGTGAACAGGGCCCAGTGAAATGCAAGTATTTTCTGTGGGTGGGTTTGATGGGGATATGGAGGAAGGCTTCCTTCAGATCGAGTGTGGCCATAAAGGCCTGGGCTAGCAATAGTGGAAGAAGAGTTTGTAGGGATAACATTCTGAATGATGGAACTTTCAGGAATAGGTTTAGAAAGGACAGGTCTAGTATTGGCTTCCAAGGGCCATCCTTTTTGGGGACCAGTAATAATCTTGAGTAAAGCCTTTTCCTTCCTGTCCTGGACAGACAGGTTCTATAATTCCTAGGTTCAGAAGGTCCTGTAGGACCTGAGGAAAAAGGTGTAGTTGATTTTTGGGGGGAATTGAATGCCCCCTGTAAAGGGCTTTTCCTTCCAAGAGAGGAAATATCCCTCTTGTACTACTGCCAGCACCCAGCGGTCTGAGGTGTTGGATCTCCAAAGGGGAAGGCAGTGGGACAGGCAGGCTGACAAGGGGAGGTGGACAATGGCGGTCTTTGAGTAGGCTGCAGATCTGGAGGTGGTCTGCCTCCTGGCCCCTCTTCTACGCCTGGAAGAAGATGGGGTAGCAGAGGTGGGTGTTCTCCTAACAAAGGTGATCTTAGCAGAGTAATTTCTGTAAAGAGGTCTGCAGACTGTTTACCAAACAGGAGGTTGTGGTCTAGATGGCCATCTAGGATTTTTGACTTGAAATCTTCTGGGAGGGGTTGAAGGCGTAGCCAAGAGTATCTGCAGTGTACTGATGCAGAAGCTGCAGACCTTGCAGAGGCCTCTGCTGCATCATAACTACATCTAATAGAATGTCTGGCTACTTGAGAAGTCAGGGGCAGTTTTGATGCTACCTCTGTCTTGTTAGGGCAGTCAGGTGTGGATGACAGGAGAGTAGGAGCTTGGGTTACAAGGTCCAAAACATATTTTATCATATGGGTTTGGTAGCTGATCGTTCTGAAGGCTGGGGTGGAAGAGGTATAAACCTTCTTGCCTAGCCTGTCCATGTTTTTACTACCTTTGTCAGTAGGCAAAAGAGACCATGAAGGAATCAGTCTTGACTGCTTGTCAGGGGATACAGCAATCACTGCTGGGTCTGTCAGGGTTGGTTTTACCAGGAATATTTGTTCATCTGGTACTTTACAGAAATGGTCAGGCCTCTTAGGGGCAGGAGGTTGTCGGTCTGGGTTTTTAGATGCTGAAGAGAATGTATCAAGGTAGGCAGGAATAACTGGTGGGACAGATGAAGGGAGGGAGATCCCACTTGAAGTAACCCAAAAGTATCTTTTTTGAGTTTCAGTCATTTGGGAAGTGTCCCATTTAAAGTATTCTTTTATCTTTGTGATGGTCTTCCCAAAGGTGCTATCATCTGGTGGAGAGTCCCCTTCTATGGATTCTTCATCAGGGGAATAATATTCTAGTGGGGAGACAATTTGAGATGAATAAGAAATGGATTCATCTGAAGATGAGTAGTAAGCCTCCTGTTCTTTGGCCCCTTCATGAGCAGTGGAAAGGAGGAGAGAAGCAAATGAGGCAGGCCTAGGACTGAGAACAGGAGTGGTGAGGTGGAAGAGGCCGTGGGCCTAAGGGCCATGAAGGCCTGCATCAAGGGAGTTGGTGAAGGATTGCCAATATGAAACTCCCTCTGTGGGTGGAGGCAGGTGTTTAGTTTTTTGCTTCCTTTTCAAATTAGTAGTCTTAGGAGAAGGCCTGGATTCAGGGGCCTGGCTAAGAGTAGGGGTTTCTGGTAATGACCTCCCTGTCAGTCATCAGTTGCCCGATGTTATCTGGTTCCCAAATGACATCGGTAGGGACCAATGCCTGAGCTATCTCCATGAACATGCTGGTCGTTACTTCCAAAGCAGCTTCCTCAAGGGCAGTCACCAAAGTAGGCGGCTCTAACAGATGTCCCTCAACTCCTAAATCAGAAGCCGGCGGGGCGTCCGATGGTAGAGAGGCAGATGTACTAAGCCTTGGAACCTTGGCCTTTTTCCGTGGTGGTTCTGCTGGGGTGGCCAACTCGGGATCCATCCTGAGCACTAGCTTTTTGAGGATCTGGTTTTCTAAATACAAATTTAGGGCAGCCAGATGGCTTTGGGGGAGTCTTAGGTACAAATGACTGACAAATAGGGCTAGAGGTATGGTTGTGTTCTCAGCCTATGCACAAAATGTAACAGTTGTGTGTATCCTTATGCGGAATCGGGTGCCTGCATTGGCATTTACCCTTCTTAGCAGACATCGGCTAATGGTTGAGTATGGCAAACCAAGCTCAAGCAAGAATTAAAACAAAATCCCTAACGGGTTACTTAGCTTTAGACATCTTCAAAGTAGAAGAGCGAAGTGATTGATGTGACAGTCAATTGCGGCTAAAATGTTCTGAGGTCTGTGCGTGCAGAAGTCACATTTAAGGTCCCTGGTTTACGGACCTACGTGTGACATCCCACACACCTAACAGCAGCCAGGCTTAAGCTTTTGTATAGGAGCTGATGTTCGGGTCATGTGAACCTGGGAATCCCACACTAAGAATACTGAAACATAAGAATAAGAAGGACATCATAAAACCGGACAGGTGAAGTTTCTCGGTTACAGTCAGGGTGTCGCACAGGACTCTGTCCTAGGCCCATACTTTTTCAGATTTTATCTTTCAGACTTATATTTTTCATCTGAGGTGTTCTACAGTCAGTGAAAAGATTACTTGAAGATGGGTAAATGGATTACTTGTGTGTTACAGATAGGGCATGTCTGCAAAAGAACTTGACTAAATTGACCATTTGGGCACAGGAAAATAATATGCTAATAAATACATAAAAAATTAAACATATGAGATTTGGGAGACATAAATTGAAAGATTAATATGTACTACAGCACAGGGTAATTGAAACTGTAGATTCATTTAATAACCTGGGTATATAGATAGATCCAGTTCTAAGTTTTTCTAATCATATCAACCAATTGGTTGATGATAGCTACAGAACTATAGGCTGTATAAAAAGATTTATAAAGTCTAGGAAATCAGAAATGATGAAGTCACTGTTTGTTGATTATATTTGACCCAAACTTGAGTGTGGAACAACACTATGGAAACCTTATAAGAAAGGAAGCATGACTAAAAATGGAAAAAAAAAAAAAAAAAAAAGAGTACAGCAGAAATATACAGAAGGCATTGGTGGATGTGAAATGTTACGTTACTATGAAAGACTAAAATACCTGAACTTGTACAGTGCCTTTTTTAGATATATAAGAGGAGATCATATTCAGGCATACAGGGCATTTAGAGATAACTACCTCTGGGAATGTTTGGGGTTATCAAAAAGTACTAGAGAGTCACCAAGAGACCTCTGTTACAACTAATACAAAGAACACAAATGTGTTGAAACAGTAATTGGGCATAGGAACTGTACCTTTATATGCAAATGTTTCTATACGGCTTGAACAAAAGTGTGAATATTCTCAGGTCCTTACATTCTGCTTAATAAACTTGAATGACAAAGTATCCCAGCCTGGGAGCTCACTCATGGTCTGAAGGTAGTGGTAGAACACTGCCTTTACAAAGTTCACTACTGTGCAAAGCGTCAAGCAAGCAATAATGGCTGACAGGGTGTGTGTTCATGTGTAATTAATGCCCTTCCAAGGGTGTTATGAGGCCCGACGCCTCAGGTGCAGGGCCTCTACACCCCTGGAACGGTGTTACTTACATATTAACGCACACCCTTGTCAGACATTACTGCGCTTGGAGAATGGGCTCTCTGTAAAATAGCTGTATTTTACTTGTTCTTCAATATATGTTAATGGTGTTGGAGGAAGCATTTTACATCAAACATATATAAAAAATAATATATGGCTTAAAACAAATAAGTAAGTAAAACAACAATTTTACATAGACTCCATTCTCTCTCTCATAAACACACATACACAGTCTCTTCTGCTTTCACACACATTCACGCACACAAGATTGGTCTCATCCTCTTTCTAAATCTCTCACAAAGTCTCCACTGCTTTCATACACGCAATCACTCACACAAGATCACTCTCATTCTCAATCTCTCACACACACAAGTTCCTCAGCTTTCATACACAAATTCAGTCACACAGGATTACTCGCGCTTTCTCTCTCACTCCCTCGATCTCACACATTTCTCCTTTTTTTTTTTTGTTTTACATTTTATGCTCGCTAAACAGCAGAATCGCTGCTTTGTGAAAGTAAAATATTGGCAGACGTTTTTTTTTTTTTTTTTGCAGTCCAAGCTCCATGGCAGGCAGCTTGATATGCTGCCGGGTAGCTGTGGAGTCATTTGTCAGCAGACATTACTTGTACATTAACACCCTGCTGGAGAATGTTCGTTCTCCAATCAGGGTGTTGATGTACAGTTTGCCCATTCTCTGAACCAAAATAATAAACCAGTCAGACATTAAGGCTTTCAACAACAAGGTGAAATGCAAGTTTCCACATGGACAAGGCAATGAGATTTTCTTTGCTTTATAGAAATGATTCTGCCATGGCTAAATGATATCTCGGAACTGGCCATATTGGATCTGCATTAATGTGCCAATTACTAATGGAAAGGGTGGATCACTGAAGCACTCCTCTCACCACCACCACACCTGTCAGTGCTCCTGAGGACACAGGAAAAGCACCACTATGTTTTGTGACATGAGTGAAAAAGCTTGGGATAAAAGCAACACTGTTTTGTTATGGGTGAAAACGCTTGGGATAAAAGCAACACTGTTTTGTGACATGGGTGGAAAAGCTTGGGATAAAGTGGTTAAATAATGCTGATGGAGCTAAAAAAACAGTAAACACACACAGATATAAATAATTAGATAATAAACATGCAACAAAGAATATGTTTTATGAAATGCAACACACTTTAAAAATTACCTGTAGGCTCAAAATGAAATATTTCTTCAAAAAGGAATTTAAAAACTTCCACAATTAAAAAACTATGCCTTATAATCAAATTTCTGAGTGTAAAACACTTCTAAAAATTAATTCCTGAACTTTTCATTTATTTATTTATTTTACTTTGTTTGCTAACTAGGGTAGAACACTAATCCAGATGGACCACTTTAGGACTGTATTGTGTACTTAATACCCACAGGAATATGCTAAACAAATAATGCTGACAAGAGGACTCTCACTGAAGAGCATTTTAATCCATCAAATTAAACAGGCAATACATCAAATGACATGCAAGGGAGACAGGCAGACATCTATAAAAGTTTAGCCTATCATTCATTTCCCAAACAAAAAAATCTGATTCACAACATAAACAGATAACAATGAAAGGATTATATTCTATAAAATACAATTATTCTGACAATGACACATTTCTTGCACTAGATAAATTAACTTCAGCAGCTAGTAGTTAGGATTCTAAGAGGGATTTTTTTAAGAAATGTGAAATTCTGCAGGACAAATGCAATCCACAACCAAGGCAAATAGCTCAGTTCCACTCTGTTGCCAAAATAAAGGTTCACCGTCTTAAAATTCCATCTGTATCCCTCATAACACATACTCTAAAGCGTTTCCAATACAGAATTACAGTTCTTGTACATCAGAGAAAATAAGAAAAAAAATGATAGTCCTAAAACTGCTGGACATGTCATTTTCATTTTTTTTTCAGGACACAAAGGTGCAAACAGAAACTTCCTATGAAAAAGGAGACTTGTGGCAACCCTACCAGCAATGTTAATGGGGGTGTTTTGTGATGATTAGCAAACAATATGTGACCGTACACATGCAAAAGGAGACCTGTGGCAAGTCTCAGCTACACCAGTGTCGTGAGTATCACGTAGGCCTGATCCAAAAACAATATGAGCAGAATCCTCCATGCAAGAAGGGAGAAATGCTGGAAATTTATTTAATAAATCTGCTGCTCAAACAACAAAACACTACCTTCAGACATATTTCTCCATCATTTTGCTGGAAGAAGCAGTGATGCAGTTTTGCATTCAGAGAATATGTGAAATCACATACTATGCATATATGGAAAACCTCATTAAACAAAAAATACTCTTACATTTCTGAAAATGTTTTCAATCATTGCTCTGTGCACCCTTGTCTCTCATGGCTAGGGGCAACAAGCAAATGTTCCAACATATCCTTGCTCTGTCTGACTCTGGGTTACTTGTACACAAAATATAAGGGCTAAAAACGTCCAATAGAATGTAAGGCAATGTTTCTTAAGATCCTCATAGAACATCATCCAGGTAAGTACCTATGAATCTATGAACTCACTTGTAGTGTTGCCTTTGTTGCCCATAAAATGAAGTGATAGAAGGCAACACCTCTTTTTGGACTGTTAGCACTATAGTCTTAATACAATACAAAAATACAGGGTTTACTTGGGTCCCACACCTTCCATGATTTGGATAAATAACTGGCCAATGTTCTGTAACCTTAATGTTTTTAAGATGATACAGATATGTCAGCAAGCAAAATGTAAAAAAATAGTTTGCTAGTTGAACTTCCTTTATTTATCTGCTAACTGGCTAAGCAAAAGGGCTCTTTTTCAGCACAACCTGGGCCACAGATGCAAGGCCAAACAATTTAGTGTAGACAATCAACCAATACACTTTTGTGAACTGGGATAAAAACAGGGCATATGCAGAAAAAAACAAGCTCACACAGGGAGACCATGTGAAAAAAAAGAAGTTATGTACTTATCATAATGTTACATATGTGTTGTCCATCTTGTCCTTTATTCTCACTGATGGGTCAGATCCGATGCATCAGATCCATCTCGGCATGTACCAAAGCTCGAGGAGTTCAGCAAAGCTCATGGGCTCCCTTCCCTACCCATAATGCAGCTTCCCAACTCCTTCAGATCTTGTTTGCCCCAACAGAAGCAATAATAATAGTACACAAAAGGTAAATTACATAAGAACTCTATATAATAGTTATGAGGATAGTAGTAGCATATAGATCCATAGATCTCTTGTCTAGTCAGTCTCCCAGGGTATCTGGAAGGGGGCATGGAGGGTGGGTTTATCAGAATAAAGGACGAGATGGACAACGCACATGGAACGTTATGGTAAGAACATAACTTCTTTATGTGGTGTTGTCAATCTCACCTTTATTCTCAGTGATGGGACTGCATCCCAAGCAACCGTACTCTTGGGTGGCTCATGGGAGAATATTCCTCAGAACCACAGAACCAAAGGAAGCTCTACTCCGACTCCTCGGCTGAAGAGGAGGAGGACTGCCAATCACCTCGCTGTTTCAAAATTTCCAGGATGTCTCCAAAGGACACATCTTCAGGCAGTGACTGTGGGCACCCATCTGCTTCATCAAGGTCAGTATCTGAAGTAACTGACTCCTCTAGGGAGTCTATATCTTTCCTCTTGCACAATCTCTTCCAAGCTAACTCATCAGTGGGATAGTCTGGAGAGGTTTCAGAAGAGGGGGAAGTTCTCTGAGGAACATCCTAAGGCCTGGGATCTCTGCAGTCCTGTGAATGGGGGTGAGGAGGGAAGAGACACTTGCACTGATGAGGGAGAAAGCGAGGAGGACTGGGGAACAGTCATCACCCTCCACATCATTTCAAAAGCACTCCATCCCCACTTCAAAGAACTCGCCAGCGCCGACAACTCAGACGTCAGAGCCGAAGGACCTGCAAACAGGGGACAGAAGCTCAGAAGAAGAGGTGGGAGCTGGGCCCATCTGAGCAGAGGCCCCGAGAGAGAGGCAGAATCAAAGAAATCCAATCTGGCTCCATGGACTAGATCGGCGAATGTCAGCTCCCAGAGGTCTCCTGCAATGACTGGATGGAGATGCTCGGAGAAGACATCGGATCTGAGGTGCCAACAAGTCCTGGACCCGATACTGACACCAGTTGGTTGGACTGGAGGAGGGGTAGGTGCTGAAGGGGGATGAGACTGACCCAAGTCCTTGGTGTTGGCTCCAGAAGCAACTTGGCTAAGGCAGGTGTCTTAAGAAGTCTCTGCACCACCCAATCCACATCTTCATTTGAAAGGCTCCTAGTCAACCTTGCAGACAGATTTGGAGACCTAGATCTGGTTAGGAATGGTGAAGGGAGCCAAGGAGTAATTGGCTCCAAAGATGGAGAGCGACTCTAATAGCTGTATTCTAAAGGTAAGGGAGCTTTTGGAGCCAAAGGAGGAGAAAAAGTGGATGGAGCCAATGATTGCTCTGAGGAAGTCCCTCCTCCGGAGGTTGAAGCCTATTCCATAGGTGCTTTTACAGCAGACTATTTTGGTAGTTTGGCCTTCATCTTAGAGGCAGATTTTGGAGCTGAAGAAGGCCGTTGTCTCGACCTCTATGATTTGGCTGATTTTGGAGAGGCGGGATTTACAGAAAGAGGGATTTTTAATAACCCCTTCAAAATCAATTTGTTTTTCCATTGCAAAAGTGTCCTCTGGTTTAAGGGATGGGATATGGAACAAGACTCCTGCAAATGAACCAGCCCCAAACAGTACACACAAAGTGTGACAGTCACTGAGGGGCATCTTTTTACTACACTTTTCGCATTTTTTAAAACCTAACGGTTTGGTTTCTTTCTGGGACATATTGTTGAACAAGATGCAGAGGACAAGAAGAAATGGAAACAGTTGATCTGCTGTGGCGACCCCTGACGGGAGCAGCCGAAAGAAGAAGATTGTTGAGCTAAGGAAATACCAAATATCTCTCCACAAACACAGAAAAGGAAAGAAAATCTAAACTTCTTTTTTTTTTTTTTTTAAACAACCATAACCCTAAGGAAAAGGAAGGGGAGGGGTTCAAGTCCTTTAAATTAAACGGACTTCAAAGAAAGTTAAACAACTGCTCTCTAACTATACCAAGCAGTTATTAGACAACAAAAAAGAGAGGAAAGTAGAAAAATACCCTCTAACTTAAACAGGTATTATATAAAGGCCCTCTAATGTAAATGGGCTTTAAGGATAAGGGAAAGATAATTTAACAAGTAAATAGTCAAGTAATTAATAATTAGCAAAAATTAAGAGCAATTAAGCAAAAAACAACTATAAACTGGCAAATATAATGTAAAGATAAATGACTTGGCCCAGAGCTTGCTAGAAGTATCCTACTCGCAGCATGGCAAATGAGATCTGAGGGAGTTGGGGAAACTACATTATGTGTAGGGAAGGGGGCCCATGAGCTTTGCTGAAGTCCTCGAGCTTTTGTACAGGCCTAGATGGATCCAATACATCGGATCCAGCCCAAGAGTGAGAATAAAGGCGAGACTGACAACAACACATCATGTTTCACACTAATAAAACTTAAAGCAAATTCTCAACATAAATCCACTGTCATCTTCTGACCCCTTTGCCCTTACTGTCAGTCTTACTGTATTTACTCTTCTCTGTGGCAATTCTTTTCCCTTCAGCAAAGTTTCTGCTCATGATCACTACCATTTATATCTGCCTAACCTTCACCACATCTTTCTTTATCTATATATCTGCTACCAAATTTACATATTACTCATATATTTCTCACCTCCTCTCTGTTTTCTAATTTTTTATATCCCACACCTCCTCTTTCTCATATTTCTCCTACCCATGAATGTAAAATTGC
Organism: Protopterus annectens; assembly: GCF_019279795.1. Lineage (NCBI taxonomy): Eukaryota > Metazoa > Chordata > Ceratodontiformes > Protopteridae > Protopterus > Protopterus annectens. Next base: position 977,290,362 of record NC_056730.1, on the reverse strand, counting down.
AAATTACATTTTAAACTTCACTCAGTATGCAAATTTGTCATGTACTAATATGCTATAGACATATATTTAAGGATTGTAGATTTTGTCTAGTGTAGTTGCCTTTCAGTTACCATATGTTCATATTATAACTGTAAGCTTTACCTTTTTATTGGCCGTATAAAAATGCCTATATTGTAACTGGAGATTTCCCCCTGGGCCTCCACTGAAAAGGGGTTACCAGAGCCCATTTAGACTATACCAGTCAACAAAAGCAATATATAAATAAATAAATATATATAAATTAAACAGTTACCAAAAGTCAGGACTGAACCTCTGATCCCAGAGCTGTGAGGCAAAAATCTTCTCAATAAGCCAATAATGCTGCACAAATACATGTGGGAATTAAGTACACTTTTTTTCTTTGTTTTTTGTTTTTTTAAGTTGCATATTTAAAACTCTAATGATGGTTAAAATGGATGCATAATCTTTGGAAGGCTTTACATGATACAGAATGAACAAAACAAACACTTACAAGGAATGTCTTTCAAGAAACTGTGTAGAAAAGGCCACTGTTACTCAAATTACAAGGTTAAAATTATTTTAGTTTTCTTTCAAATGTTAAAACCAATGAGTTTATTGTACTTTAAAAATACAATGTAAGGCACATACAGGCAAGCAGCATTTGATAAACCTGGAATGGTCAGTTTCACTAGTCTCAGTAAGTGATCACTAGGAGAAATGTATTCTGTTCATTAAAACATAAATTAAATTGTAAAAAATATTAAGTCCCTTGAAGTATCTAGAATACTGGTACACTTTGTTGTGAAGGAAAGGTTAGTTTGCTGTTATTTTTTGTATTTCTGTATTGCCTTTCTATATTTTGAATACTGTAGTTTGTTTTCTTTACCTTGTGTTTTGCTTGCATTCTGTTTTAACAGCATATTAAAACTTCAAAAGAGACCACAGCTCTCTCTGTTCTGAGTCAGGCAGAATACCACTGTCTTTCTAGTTGCCCGCCTCTTATGTTAATCTGACCATATATCTCATTTCTCTCTACTTTCACTGGCTTATGTGAGTAATCACTTTTGAAATCCCACCCCTTCAATTATTTAAATTTATTGGCCATCCTACAGTATTTCATAGTACCAAAATACAAAAGTAACCACCCCTTTCAGTCCATCTTGCTGTTTTAAAAATAGTAACTCTCCACTAAACCTTAACTTTTTAAACAGGTAAAACTCAAGTTACCTACTTTCATATCTAACTTCTCTAGTGCACACTGCAGAGTGCATTCTTTTCAATCTTACCTTTAAGCATCCCTGTTACTAGCACTTTCTCTAATACCTAAAAAGATCATCTCTACTTGACTCCAAGTAGACTTTTCTCTATCTGTTAAACCTAGCACTTGCTCCTACAGTACTTATTACCTTGATACGGCACTCTTATAGATAGCACCCCAAAAGGCAAACCCCCATTTCTCGGTCACCCACGTCCCCGGAATCTCTTTTAAAGTTTTTGTCTAGTCCTTCTAGCATGTCGAGGATCAGTTGCTAGTGTCCTCTCCTGCTCAGCTGGTGAACCTGGGAATATTGAGGCAATGTTACAATTGCCTCATGTACCTGAACAGCCCTCTCCTCCTCCCACAAAACACAAATACATGCGAGAGATGCAACTATACGGCCAAACTGGAGGCTGAGCTCTCTCAACATAGGACTGGCAAGACCAGTCAGGAGGAGAAGGTTACCACACACACTATAGACCCAGTCTCACATAGTACCATCACAACCTCAAATCATACACATAAACACACAAAGACATACTCGGGCTCTGATCAAAAATCTACCAAAACAGCAGAGGCCACCAAAGCAGACACCCAAACAACCACCACCTCAGAACACAACACCTGCAACACATAGACCTCACAGTCAGAGTGTCAAACAGTCACAGCCCTTAAGGCCAAACACAATGCCAGACACACTAGTCATTGGTGACTCCATAGTCAGACACACTGGCGTCCCGCTCACCAGACTGAGTAAGGAGAAGGTCACAGTAAGCTGCCTGTCGGGCGCTAGAATCCGCCACATAACGCAAGCACTCAGGTCTCTCAACAGCAGGTACAAATACGACTCAGTCATTGTCCACGCTGGTGTAAGCGACCTGAGGCGTACCTCCTTGGACTACATGAAAAGAGACATTGAGGAGCTCTCTGATTATGTAGCCCAGGCAGGTATGACCCTGACCTTGAGCAGTATCCTACCTTCACCAAGAATGATGCCACAATACAGAGATAAGATGATCAGCTTTAACAATTGGCTTAAACTCTGGTGTCATTCAAAGGGGATCCAATGTCTGTCTGCCTGGGATGACATGCTGGACAAGCCACGCTGCTTCAAGGGCGGCTTGCACCTGTCACCCCTGGGATTCCGGATATTGGCAAAGGCTCTTGCCACCCCCATAGTGCCTTTTTTAGGCAAGGCTCAAATTCTAAACCTACCACCCTAGAACACAAAAAAGGAAAAAAACTAAGGTTAATGCTGCTCAATGCCAGAAGTCTAAATCTCAAAATGCACGCACTTGAGACCCTTCCTCAGTATGGAGAACATCGATGTCTGTGCAGTGACAGAAACCTGGTTCAAGGCTCCTGAGAGCACCCCAGCACTATCAGGTTTTACCTCTTATCATGCGTTCCGGCCCCAAAATCCGGACAATACCAAGAAAGGAGGGGGGGTATCCATATTCATCAAGGACACCCACACCTCAAGACTGGTGGCAACGCACGATGCATCGGAGACCATCCAGGTGCAATTAACCATAGGCAAGACTGCTCTGCAAATTGTAGCATGTTACAGGCCACCCTCATAAAATCAGGAACCTCACATGGCCTTCCTGAAAACACTAGAGGGGATAAATGTATCACCAAACACCATCATACTAGGTGACTTCAATTACCCTAATACAGACTGGGAACACTACTCAAGCCCAAACACCCTAGCCCAAAAGTTCCTGGAATTCATAAACTCAAATGCCATGGAACAACTAGTCACCATCCCCACAAGAGGAGAAAACATACTTGATCTCATCATCACGAACATGAGAGCACAATGTTCAACACCGGAAGTATACCCCTCACTGGTGAGATCAGATCACAAACTAATCTCGCTGGAGGTCCTCATCCCAGCCCCACCCAAAATAAAAAAGACCACAGTAAAGAACTTCTCGAAAGCCGACTTCACACTTCTTAAGACTAGTGTGGTCTCCTTTAGGGCCCCGAGGCGGAAAACAGTACTCAAGCCGCTGAATCACTTACAAATGCCTTCTACCAGCACCTGCAGGACTGCATGGATAAGGCAATCCCAAGCAAAACAAAGACTCTTTGTACCAAAGGCAAGCGTCCAGTCTGGTGGACCCCAGCCATAAACAAACTCTACAACAAAGGAGGAAGCTACTACAAGATAGAGCAAAATCCTTAAAAGGTAAGACACCCTTGATCACTATAAGTAAAAAACTAAGAGCTCTCATAAAATCATCCAAAGCAAATTTTGAGAGAAAAATAGCTAAAGACTCAAAAGACAATCATAGGGCCTTCTTTAGCTATGTTAGAAACCTGGGAGGAAACTCCCAGATATGCTCAGAACTAGTTCAAAATGATGTGAAGATTACTGATCCTACAGACATTGCCAACATACTGGCTGACAGGTTCAGTGCAAACTTCTCCCCAAAAGGAGAGATATCTATACCAAGCGATTGCAGCCCCCAAACATCTCCAACGCCCAAGTCAGGACTGCCCTCTCCAAACCAAAAACACAGCATCCATGGGACCTGATGGTGTCCCCGGCTGTGTGCTCCACGAACTCAACGAGGAATTAAACCCACAGCTAGGACAGCTGTTTAATCATAGTCTTACCTCTGGATACGCACCCAGGAGTGGCGCACTGCAACTGTGGTCCCACTTCACAAAGGCGGTGCCTCCACCGACCCTGGAAATTACCGGCCCATTAGCTTGACAAGCCTTATCTGCAAAGCCATGGAGAGGATCATAATGGACCTCATAAATAAAGACATAGGGAATTTGCAGACTTTGGATCCATCCCAGTTTGGCTTTGTCAAAGGCAGATCATGCCTTCTAAACTTGGTTGACTTTTTGAAACAGTCACCAAAGCCATTGATGAGGAAAGGCAGTCCATACAGCCTACCTCGATCTGGCGAAGGCCTTCGATACAATACCCCACTCAGGTATCATTGAAAAACTCATCAGCTTAAATGTTAACCCATACATCACAAGATGGGTTGCAAACTGGCTGAGTGACAGAACCCACAGGGTCAGAGTTGCTGGCGCCATGTCAGACTCAAAGCCTGTCACAAGCGGTGTACCACAGGGCTCAGTCCTGGGCCCACTCTTGTTTGGCATCTACTTTTCCAGTACAAGCAAACACAGGAGGGTTATGGCTGACAAAGTTTGCAGATGACTGCAAACTGGGCCATAGTAGAAAACACATCTGACACAGATATCCTTCAGAAGGGTCTCACAGAAACAGATAACTGGTGCCAGAGCCATGGCCTAAAGTTAAATGCCAAAAATGGATAGTCATACCGTCCGGGAAAAACAAGGTTACCCCTAGCTACCAAATAGGTGGCAATCCACTGAGCACAGAAGAAGTTATCAGGGACCTGGGGACCCAGGTTGATAGTAGTCTGTCATTCGACACCCATGTAGCTAAAGTAGTTAGGAAGACCTTCTACATTGCCCACCTTATCATGAAGGGATTCTCATCTAGATCAAGGGAGGTCATAGTCTCCCTATACTCATCACTCATCAGACCAATGATTGAGTACAATGCCCCATTCGGAATGTATCTGACCCGACACTTGCAGCAGCTGGAGAGGCCACAAAGTTCCTCACCAAAAGGATAAAGGGTCTCAAACATCTGTCCTATGCTGCCCGACTGAAAGAACTCCAGCTCTATTCAGTCGCACGCTTGCTCAGAGGTGACCTTTGCCTAACATACAAGGCCATGTCAAACCCAGATTTGATGAATATGCTTCACCTCAAAAATCTAGATCCGTCAGAGCCACAAGGGCAGGAGACTTAAACCTCGACACGGCTATTAATAGGACGTGCTGGAGGGATAGATTCATCACCCAAAGACTCCCTATGCTGTGGAATAAAATCCCGGTATATGTGAGGCAGAGCACCTCGCCGGCCTTGTTCAAGAGAAATCTTGACCAATGGATGGGAGATCGCAGATATACCCCAGGGATTACCTCAGTGTCACTGCTCGACAGAGGCACAGCAAAATAATGGGTATAGTTCCCCATACTAAAGGGGTGGCGTAAGCCAAAAAACTATCGGCTAGGCTTGTAAATGCCCTCGGGCAGACAGCCTAGTATGAACCTATGAACCTATGAACCTATGGTGGTGTACTAGAATTAATAAGTTCATAGGTACTTAACAAGACTACTGATCCAGGAGTATCTTCAGAAGTCTATCCATGCATTCCCAAGAGGTTTACCTACCCTATTACTACAAATACAATTAACTGAGAGCCCTCTGTATTTTAACATAGAGCCCTTGTATTTTAAGTATAAATTACCAGAGCTGGGCAAACATTTACATGTTACCCCTATCCAAAAGGGACAAGGGTGCTAATCTGGAATATACTTGCAGTTTCCCATCTAGTCATCCAGATCGTGCTTGAATACAGTAAGAGGCACATTTTGCTTTAGTTGGAAGACTATTCCAGAGTAGTGGGTTTTCTCTATGAAACTCATCTATCCCTCCAGTATAGTCTATTTAAGTTGCAGAAGAGATTAGGAGGTCCTGAGTGGGTGTTTTGGCCACTACAGGTCTGAAAGGATGGGTTGGAAGAACCCTTGTGAGTCAAAGATCACCTTTCAGTAATCTGAACACCGAGAAGAGGGACAAGGCTTTGAGATGGTCTGTATAACTTTTGTGATTTCGGCCCTTTAGTTTCATGGTGAGAAAGCACTGTAGATATTCAAATTGCCCCAGGTGTTTGGACAGGCACATACTGCAGGGGGCAGTATATTCAGTGACTGGCCTAATAACAGCAGAACACAGTGGAATAATCACTCCCTGGATCTGGATGTCATACCCTTACTAACAAGATGCACAATGAAAAAGAACTTTCTCACAATAGTGGATACATGTTGATCAAAGGACAGCTCATTGTTTACATAGGTTCTTGGATCCCTAACTACTGGAGCAATCTTCAGGGATGAGTTACTGATGTGATAGCTGCAGGGGACCTTGCCAAAGGATACTTTTATACAATCTTTCGTGTTTAGCTTTAAGCCATAATTTTGACACTACCTATTTGTTTGGGAAAGGCTCTTTTGCAAGATCTGGAGTCTTATGCAGACTCTATAATGGCACTAAGTATGCAGTCATCTGCAAACTTGGTCAGCCGTAAGTCTTTAACATTAGCTTTGATATCCCAATGAGGCATGGTCTGATGTGTACCACTACTGAGTTTTTTTAATTTTTTTTTTTGAGGAGGGAGAACCCCCTCCCCACCCTAATTTCCTGGCTTCTACTTGTGAACCAGTTTGCTATTCAACAAGATAAACAGGGATTTACATTTTGCTGGGTGAGTTTATCAACTATACCTGAGAAAGGGGTGGTGCTGAATGTTTTTGCGAGGTCTAGATGTGTGGTGTGTACAGATTTTCTTTCATCCATTGCTTCAGTAACCTCATCCATTGCTTCAGAGTCAATCAGATTAAGTAAACAGGATCTGCCCTTGACAAAACCAAATTGGCTTGGGTTGAGAATTTGTAGGCAGCCTAGGACCTTATTTATTCAATTCCATAATGATTTTTTCTAAGCCTTAGAGATGAGACCGGTCAGGCTTATTGGTCTACAACTGCTTAGCGTCCGTTAATGCCCCTTCTTTGTGCAGGGAGGTGACTGGTGCTTTTCTCTACTCATCTCGCACAAACCCTGTTTGGAGACTTATATTAAATAATCTTTGTAAGGGGGCTGAGAGGTCCTGCTTCAAGCTTACCATTATGGAGCCTGATGTGTTATCCTGTTCCATAGAAGCAGTATTTTTAGTCTTGGCCCTGGGAGATTTTTTTTGGGGGGGGGGGGGGTGGTAGCTGTTACGTGTTTTGCGACTGTGGGGGGACAGAACTGAACTTGGAGGTAAATTCATCTGCAATTATATACTGGTTATGTCCCCTGGTCAGAGTATGTGATACTGTTTACCATTAGCACTGCAAAGTTTGTAGGCCTTGTTTTTGTGGTTTCTAGCATAACTGAAGAAGACTTTATGATTGTTTTTGGCCTGGGTGTCTATTTTTACCTTGTACCTGGCTTTGGTTCATTTGAGTAGGGACCGGAGTTCCTTGCTAAATTTAACAGCAGCATGTTTTTGCATACTTATTAAATTACAATTGAAATCCGCAGTGGTGCAGCGGTAGCGTTGTTGCCTCACAGCAAGAGGTTCTCCCGTTCAATTCTCAGCTAGTGTGTGGGGAGTGCCTTCTGTGTGGAGTCTGCATGTCTTCCCCGCGGGTCGAGTGGCATTCCAAAAGACATGCGTGAATGGGCGTGCCTTCGTTGAAGGTTGGGCGTCGAGCTGGCAACTCACACAGTGAAAATCTACTGCCAGGCATTAGCAGACCGGAGTTCCACTGTGGCGAACCCTAACCGGGAAAAGCCGAAAGACAACAACAATATTAAATTACAATTGAAATGACACATGCAAACAAACAGTAGAAAGGAAAGCAAATCATAGTGATAGTTCTCATTGTTAAAAAGAAAATATATATATGTATGTATGTATGTAAGTACGACATGAAAACATTCACTCCAACATTAAATTGTTTATTTCCTGCAAACCCTTACACCTCATTCCTCCTGAACATGATTCTGCATGTATTGAAACCACAAACTGTATGTACTGCACTAGGTATACAACATTGTCATTTAATGTAAACAATCAAAACTTTTTTATTCTGTTCCTCCAGCAAATTACAGCAATTTTATATTACTTTAATAATACAGGAAGAGTTCTGTTTTTTGGTACTGTTAGATACAAGTCAGTGAAAAAAAATTGTTACTTTTTAATGCCTCTATAAGTGCTAATGTTTCTGAAAGACAATCTGAAAAACTCCTTTGAGCACAAAGCCACTTTTGTGTGGACCTCATAAGGCTCAAGGTTTTTTCAAAGGAAGAGTTCTACTGAGCTCCACCAGCTGGCTGGAGGGACAGTAGTACTCACTACCCTTGTCTGTCTCAGAGCCAACAGCCTCTGGAGTTTTGTACTTTTCTTAGAAGCCTGAGAGGGATGGAATTCTATTTATCCCATTACATCTAAGTGAACTCACTCAAGGTTTCATTTCACAGGTATGAATGCTCCCTGTTCAGGACATAGGGCATTAGGTGGCATAGAGTCACAGTTGCCTAGAACTGAATTGCCCCAATAGAGAATGTTCTCCACAGGACTGAGGAGGCTATGTACATGCAAAAGGAGAAAATGCAGATGGAAAAAAAAGACCATCAGCCAGGAGGGAAACCAAACCAAGCCCAAAAGAAAAAAAGGGGAATGGAGGCAGTGAGCAAATACTGCAACAGTGAAAACAAGGACATCTACTGTTACGGTAAGATTTTATACAACCGTACTATGCCCTTCTACACAACTGTTGCAGAATTATTCATGTTAGAGAGAGTACAAAAGCTCAAGAAAAGGAGTGGGAGGTGGAAGGCTGGGAAGAGACCTCAGCAAACCCATGTAGGATGGCCCTAGCAAAACGTGATCCAGCCCTAGAAACCATAACCAATTCATAATGCATAGTAAATGTATGCACTGAAGACCAAGTAGCAACTTCAAGGATGGAACTGGTGCCCAAACCCTTGAAGAAAGCACCAGTAGAGGCAACAGACCTAGTGGAGTGAGCCCTAACTGTATTTACAGACATTTGCCATGAGAACAACAACAAAAGGAAATAGCCTTAGCTATCCAGGAGGAGATGGTTTGCTTAGAAACAGCCAAACCCAATGTCCTGGGATGAAAAGAAACAAAAAGCTGGTCAGACTTACAAATGGCCTTAGTTTTATGCAAAGAATACCAGAGCTGTCTTCTATGCAGCTCCAAAGTATGTAGAACCCTCTCACTAGCAGACTGAGGAGAGTGGAAAAATGGAAGGGAGTTGTACTGCCTGATTCAAAGACAACTCATTAACCAGCCTGGGCATAAAGGATTAGTACAAAGCGACACCCTCTCCCTGTGAAAAAAACAAAAAAGAAGGGATGGCCATAATGGCCTGAAGCTCAGAAGCCCTCCGAGTAGAAATAAGAGCAAGCAATAAGACAGTTTTCCAGGTACAATACTGTTGAGAAGCTGAACCTGCAGGCTCAAAAGGATTAGGGGTCAATTTTCCTAAAACAAAATTAAGGTCCCAAGGAAGAGGAATGGGCTCCCTTGGGGCCCTATGATGCAGGAAGCCTTTAAGAAATTGTTTGACCTCAAAATGAGAAGCCAAAGGAGGATTCAAGTGCAGACAGACAGAAACAGCTGACAAATGGGCCTTTACGGAAAAGAATGCCAAGCCACACTGCAGCAACTCACACAAACAGGAGAGAACTAAAGGGACCCCCCTACTGAAAAAGGGTCATGGTTAGCAGCATGGCACCAGACAGAAAATCTCTTCCATTTGGACATATACAAGACTTTCTGGTTGTAGGTTTTCTTGCCACCTGTAAAACCCTGAGCACGACCTCAGAAAAGAGATGCCTAAAAGGGATCAAAACCCTATCACCCACAGTGCCAGTTGAAGAATGGACAAGTGAAGATGGATTAGTGATCCCCTTTGTCCTGTGTGAGAAGGTCCAACTGGTGAGGTAACTTGTGGTGATTGCCCCTGGCCAGATGCATTAAGAGGGGGAACCAGTGGTGTCTTGGCCAAATGAGTCACTAGCAAGATTTTTGGAGAGTCCAGCCAAATCTTCTGCAGGACTCTTGGAAGAAGGGGAGGGAAGGCATAGAGAAACATCCCTTTCCAAGGAAAAGAAAGAGTGTCCATCTACTCCAGATGGCATGGCACCCTGGAACAGAAATTAGGGAGCTGCCTGTTCAGTGGGGATGGGGGCAAAAATATCTACCCAAAGAATACCCCACTGATGGACTATGTCCAGAAACACATCTCTGTGAACCATCCATTTGTGAGCCTGTGTTTTGGAATGTTCAAAGTGTCCGCCACTAGACTGTGCTCTGAAGGAATATACACTGCCTGAAAAGTTAACTGATAACTGAGAACCATATCTCAGGCCTGAAGAGCCAGCCTGCAAAGAAGGTAAGACTTTGTGCCCCCCCCCCCCGGCTTGTTGTCATTCCACATCACTGCAGTGTTGTTTGTGTAAACCTTCAATGGGCCTGTACAAAGTAGAGTGTAAAAGCCCTGAAAGGCCAGAATCAGGTCTCTCATCTCTCTGATGTTGATATGATCTGACTTCTGTAGGAAGGCAAAGACCTTGAACATTCAGGTGACCACAGGAAGCCCATATCCCATGTCTGAAGTGTCAGTGAACAGTTCTTGAAAAGGAATTGGAGGATGAAAAGGAAGGCCTGGATTGAAGGAATGTTGCTGAATCCACCACATGAATTCCAGATTCTAACAGGGAAGGAGAGGTACTCTGAAATCTAGAGGGTGGCAATGCTGAAGCCAAACTGATCTGAGGTACCACTGAAGCTTCTGCATGTGCAGTCTAGCAAGAGGGACTATTGGAATAGAAGAGGCCATGAATCCCAGGGCTTGGAGAAACTCTCTGATTAAAATAGCAAGCAGAGGAAGAAGAGACTGAAAGAAAGTTGCCAAGGACTGAATTTTTGGAGGTGGAAGAGAGCCCAGCAATGGCACTGTCTGAATCCTGCTACTCCGATACACATGATCTTGGGAGGGAGTCAGGACAGATATTTGGAAGTTGATCGTGAATCCAAGATTTTGAAAGAGAGATATGGTGAACTCCACATCCTGCAACAGGCAACTGACAAAGTGCCAGAAGCAAAAGGTCATCGAAAGAAGGAAAAATCTGAATGCCTCAAAGCGTGCAAAAGCCAATCACAGGAGCTAGGCATTGTGTGAATAACCTTGGGACAGTAGAGAACTCAAAATGAGAGGAAGAAACAGAGAAATGTAAAAACTTCCTGAAAAGAGGGTGAATAGGAATATGAAGGTAAGCATCCTTCAAGATCCAAGGACACCAGAAAAGCATGGGATATTAAAAGAGGAAACAGGGTTTGAAGAGTAAGCATTCAAAAAAAAGGAACTTTGAGAAAGATGTTGAGCAAGGAGAGATCCAGAATAAGTGTCCAAATGCCCTTCTTTTGAGGAACCAGAAAATTCCCATAGTAAAATCCCTTTACTACTTGGTAAGGAGGGATGGGCTGAAGAGTTTCCTGGTATACCAGGGACCCAAGGACCTCTGAGAAATTTGGAAATTGCTCTACAGAAGGTTGGGGAATCCCTGAAAAAGGAAGGAGAGACTTCCACGCCATGAAGTAACCCTGACAGAACCCAAGAATCCAAGGTGCTGAGATGTCAATTTGTAAGACAGAGGGAGAACCACAACCAATAAAAATACGATTAAGCCAATAACACAAACTGCAAAACACACCAAAGTATTGGCTCCCGATGGTAAATAAAGGCTTCAAAGTAAGGAATAATACCACCACTTAGCGTAACAAACTTTAATTTCAAGCTTTCGTCTAGTTGACTTCTTCAGAATAAAAAATGCAATATAGCTACTGGAACCATTTATATGTAACCACATTAATCAATAAAACAATTATAATTAAACAGAATTCATAAATACAGACAATTTAAAAAAACTTTTGGTTTTTACATACACTTATGTTTTACATACCCTTAACTTTCTATACTTCAAAAAACATTTTATATTAATAGTATCATTCAACCATGGCCTTTTGTCGGCTTCTAATTTTATCTGCCATAACGTTTCTTTTTGTTCAAGGTAATTTCTAAAATCACCTCCCCTCAAATCCCTACTACCAATTTCTAAAATACAAAATAATTTTTTTTTTATATTTGTTACATTCCAAACTCTCAGCAAGAGGCTCTCCGGTTCGATCCTCGGCTGGGGTGCCTTCTGTGCGGAGTCTGCATGTCCTCCCTGTGGTCGTGTGGGTTTCCTCCAGGTGGGTCCAGTTTCCTCCCACATCCCAAAGACATGCTGCAGGTGGACTGGACACTCTAAATTGGCCCTAGGTGTGAGTGCATGTGTGTGTGCGCGCGCGCGCGCGTGTGTGTGCCTTCTGTGGAAGGTTGGGCACCGGGCTGGCAACTCGACACCGTAAAACTCCACTGCCAATCATGAGTGGACAGGTGATCCGCTGTGGCGACCCCTAACCGGGAAAAAGCTGAAAGAAGAAGAATGGTTATATCTTTGGTCTTGATACTATATATATATATATGTTCCCTAATACGTTCCATTAAAGTATGTGTGGTCATCCTTATGTAAAATGCCTCACACTCACTACATAAACTGATGTAAATTACTCCTTTTGTCTTGCAAGTAAAATGTCCAGGAACCTTAAATATATACGGACAGTGTTGCAACGTTATATATGGACTTTCAGATATGAACCGAAAAAAATTAAACTGTCCACATGAAAACATACTTATTTTTTTATTCATTTGCATAACTTCAGGTACAACCCTGTATGATCATTCTGTAACAATTTCTTTATATTACGAGTACTTTTATAAACAAAATTAGGTCTTGCACCGTTTTAACTAAATCAACATTTCCTTCTAGAATTTTCCAATTCTTTTCTATCTTCTTAATCAATGAACAATCTGTAGTCATATCAAAGGTACAAACAGTACCCTTCCCATCTGAGTAATTACAAGAAACATCTTTATTACTATTGTTTACAATTGTTTTATTGATTAATGGAAAGTGTGGTTATATATAAATGGTTGCAGTATGTATAGTGTATTTTTTATTCTGAAGACGTCAACCAGAAAAAAGCGTGGAATTTAAGTTTGTTACGCTAAGTGGTGGTATTATTCCCTACTTTGAAGCCTTTATTGACCATCGGGAGCCAATACTTTGGTGTGTAAGACAGAGGGAGAGCCAAACAGATAATGGAACCTGGCTGAGAGGTGGGGGGTTGGGGCAAGATGTCAAAGAGAAGCAGGCTTGACAGATAAAAGAGGCTTCTGGGTGACAGAAGCCAGATAAGACTTAGCAGGAGGAGCTGGCCTACCACTCTTTCTGCCTTTATGGCCTGACGAGGCTGCCTATGTATAAAAGCAGGCCTAGTAGGATAATTTCTCTGGAACTTAGGGACAGGAGAGACAAATACATGTTTAAAGATCATGCAAATCCTTACCTTTTTCTTGAAGAGACAAACATAGCAGCAGCAGTCCCAGAAAGATTGTTATTATCAAAAGAAGCATCCAGCAACTTGGCCTTAAAATGTTTTCAGGTAATGACTGCAAACGAAACCAAGAATAATGCCTCATGACACACTCAAAGGCAATGGCATAACTATACTTGACTGAGTGACGAGCCACCCGAGAGGCAGAACCTAAAATGAAAAAGTAGGAGATTTTGCCTCGGAATCAGGGAGCTCAGAAAGAACCTGACAACCCTGGGCAATCAAGGCCAGAGCATATCTGGTCACGTGGGTTTGGTAATAGATGGCATGAAATGCCAAAGTAGAAGCAGTATAAACCTTCTTACCAATTCTCTCCATTGCCCTACTGTCCTTATCTGAAGGCAGAAACGTGGAAGAGGGCAGGAGTTTGAAAGTCTTATCAGAGGAGACTGACACCACAGCAGGGTTTGAAAAAGAATTCTTAAATAAGAATTGACAATCCTCAGGAACCTTATAGAACCCGTCAGTTTTCTTTGGAGTAGGAGGCTGAGAATCAAGATACTTAGAAACAGCTATAAAGGAGTCTAACAAATTAGCTAAAACAGGAGATACGGCAAAAGGTTTAGGAGTGTCCACCTGAAGCAACTCATAATACCTTTTCTGGACATCAGACACCCGAGAAGAATCCCACTTAAAGTATTCCATCATTCCAGCTATAGTGTCTCCAAAAGACAATTCCTCAAAAGAATACTCAGGAGTCACAAACTCATCAGAAAAATAAGCCCAAGGTAAATGCATCTGGGAAGAATAAGACAAGGACCCCTCATCAGAGTCTGAATTCTCTTCTGAGGAATCGTGTTCCCTAGCCTGTAGACACAAGAAACCCCACTGGGAGGCTTCAGGGCAATTAAGGCTTTAAACAGCCGCCAAGTAAACTCCTACCATTGCCTGTGAGGATTCTTAGGGCATACTGAAGTATGCTTAGTCTTCTGCTTTTTCTTGATAGGGACGTCAGCCCTAACAAACACTAGGGATTCCATCTCTTAATGACATTCAATAAGATCAACCGGAACCTCTTCCCTGAAGAGAATTTGCAGAATCCCTCTAGGGCCCTCAGAGATGATCAGCTGTGATTCCTTCTCAATGTTCAGAGCAGATGGCTGTAAAACTTCAGAGGACATTTGAAAGGAAGGATCCACGCAGTTCGCCAATGGTGTCATGTCAGAGGAATAGGATGCAGACACTGGATGGCCTACAGAGCTATCACTTGCTTCCAGAGAAAACTTCGATGGAGGCTGGACAGACAAAGAATCCAGTCAAGATTTCCTGGCTACCTTCTTTCTTAATGGTATCTCAGGGTTAAAAGATTTAATCATGCTGTCTTGGGCTAACAGTCTGAGCCTCTGGGTTGTTGAGACAGATGACCAGGGATGACAACCGACTTCTAAGAGTCTTTGGCACAAATGCTTTACAAATGGTATAGGAGGTATGGTCATGGCATTGGAAGCACCCAGACAAAAAAAGACACTGTTCGTGACAATCCTTATGTGAAACCTGCCTTCCACACTGACATTTTTCCTTCTTGGATGACATGAACTCTTGGCAGCCAAAAAAAGAGCAAGACCAAAATAAAAAGGAAAAAAGACCCCAATGGGGCGCTTATCTGATGGCTAGGTATTCAGCACAGCAAAAGGGCATTCAGACAGATGAGCAATGATGGCATTCGGACTGCCGGCAAAGAAGTTCTGGGTAACTCTGTCCATATGTTACCTTTACGCCCTAAGTCCTGAATGGGGAACATATGTGTGATATATGACACATACAAGATTTAACGGCTTGGGGATACTAGCCAGGTGTTGGGCTACCCTTGGCAGGAGATCCCTACTGTGAAGAGTACTGCAACAGTGGTATAGAAGGACATCACAATAACCAGAAGATATGCCAGTGAGGCACTTCCCCAAAAACACGGCTTGATAACCAGCACAGCAGAAAGGCATTCAGACTGACATTCAACAATGACGTTTGGAACGGCAGCAGAGAGTTCTGAGGGTGACCCATGACGCCTGTAAGTACTAAAGGCTTTGGTATACGGGCTGGGCATTGGGCTGTCCTTGGCAGGAAATTCCCTTAGGTGAAGAATACTGTAACAGTGATATGGAAGGACATCACTACTGTTCCATCCTTATTACAGTCAAATGTCTTTCTTTGTATTTCAGAACCATTCTGCTAGTAGGATGCCTTGTCTTCAAGCTCTACTACTTGAGCACTTTTCACTTTTCTAGCAAGCAGGCTGCACAACACAACTACCATACACAACCTAAGATCTCTAATTTACTAGACTGTTTTAATATTTGCTAAACACCGTTACTTCTTTATCTTAAAATCTGTAAACTATATTTACAGTCTGATATGATGTCATTGTTCTATTTCTATTGTCTGTCATTATTTGCACTGCAATCATGACTCTCTGTACCTCAAGACTAAGCCTTAAAATGGTCCTGAGAAATGAAAATAAAATAAAACAACACTTCATTATGCTCTAAGGCTACACTAATTGTAAAGAAAGCCAAGTAAAATCTGGGCTGGGCTAATACAGGTTTGTTACCTTTTCTTCAGAGAAGTGTTCCTCAAATAGTTGGGCCAGCCTTCCTTGCAAGGCGGAGACTCTGGAGTCTGAAAATAGTGTAAAAAATGTTAATCGCATGTGGGACAGCTTAGTGTTCAGTGTTGTTGCCTCACAATACTTAGTTCTTCGGTTCTCTTCTTGACTGGTGTGCCCACCTAGCACAGTCAATGACCAAGTGCAATGGTTTTCTCGCATGACTTACAAATGTGTCACTAGTGAAATGGTGATCCCCTAAGTTGCCCCCATGTTTGAGTAATTTGTGTGTGTGCTTGTGTGTCATGCAATGAGCTAATACTCCATTCTGGATTACTTTAATTGCCATTGAACTCACTGAATGACAGGATGGGAGCCGGTCCCTCCAAAACCTTGAATGGACTAAGTAGGTTACTGGACAACATGAATCCTTTTTCAATAAAATACAGTTTTACTGAATTAAGTAATTCAATAATAAGTGTGGTGTCAAGCGAAAACAAGATGGAAAAAGTCAAAAGGTGTACATCACAGCAAATTAGTAGCACAAATAAAATGCACTAAGCCAAACCTTGATTATTTCAAGTGTGTTGTAGACAGAGGGACTTTTCTGTGATTTGAAGGATGCTCACTTTGACACAGTCTGAGCATCTGTGCTTTAGAAGTTAAAAGGTCTGAGCAGGCTTCTTAAAACAATTAACTCCTTATCCATGAAAAAAATATCATCTACGTTTGACTGACCATCCAAACAAATGCAAACTGGCAAGGACCATTCAGGACAACTTCCATTTGCTAAGCTGCTATTGTGTATTTCACTCAACTTATCACAAGTGTTTGCTCACCCCTAGTTGCAATACTTGAGTTGTATGATAATGCGGCATCAATGTATAGTAACATACTCTCTTCCTTATCCATATGCGGAACAGGGCCAAATACAGGCAGACATTAAAACAAATTCAGCACACCTCTATACTAGGGCAGGAGCCAGAAAGGACAGTGAGACATTCCAGGATCCTGGGACAGTGTCATATTGCTGCTATCCTTATCTTCCATCCCTGCACATTTCCAGCAGTGTTCTAAGGATGGGATATGCAATGGATGTTTGCATTAATCTGCATCTCACTTCAGAAAGAGACTGTTAGTAGAATGTCCCACATACCCTCAGACAGCACTTAAAAAGAAGTTATGTATTCACCATAACGTTCCATCTGAGTAGTTATACTTCATTTTTTTTGCAACCTATGGGTATACGGATCCATATCGGATCTGTGCCGGCAACTTTTTTTCTAGCATCTGCTCCAAGCTCCGAGCTCCTCCCCTTACCCATAATGCCCTACCATCTCCCATCTTCCCTCAGATCGAGTTTGCTACAACTATAAACATAAGCAACTCAACCCAATAAACCAATCCTGAAAAGACAGGACAAGGTCCGGGGGACGGAGGGTGGGAATGTTGCAGAAAAATGAAGTATAACTACTCAGATGGAATGTTATGGTGAGTACATAACTTCTTCATCTGAAGTAGTTAACTTCATTTTATCTGCAACCTGTGGGACAGAGTCCCCAGCTACTCCGATCCTGGGAGGCCCTTATGGAAGGATAGTCCTGAGCACCGCAGAGCCAAAGGATGCGCTACCCCTTGAAATCAGATCTAATTTGTAATGGGAAATGAAGGTATATGAGTTGGCCCAGGTCGCTGCTGCACAAATATCGTCCAAAGGCACCCTAGACCAAAAAGCAGCAGAAGTCGCCATGGACATGGTAGAGTGAGCCTTAACAATACCAGGAGGAGACAAACCTTTTGCTTTCTAGGCATGTGAAATACAAATAGTGATCCATCTGGCCAAAGAAACTTTAGAAATAGATTTTCCCATAAATGCTTTGGAAAAGGAAACAAACAATTGGTTAGTTTTACAGAAAGACTTCACTCTATGAAGATAAAAATGAGGCTGTCTATGAACATCTAACAAATGGAGTTTGTATTCACCTTTATTTTGGAAGTTAGGAAAGAAAACGGGCAGATTAATGGACTGGTTTATGTTTGCTTCAGATGCCACTTTAGGTATGAAGGAAGGGTTAGAATGGAGTGAGACCCTAACCTTATAGAAGACCAAATACGGAGGCACGGCAGACAGAGCTTGAAGCTCAGAAACCCTCCTAGCAGATGTAATGGCGACTAGGAAAGCGATCTTCCAGGACAAAAATTTCAAGTCCACCAAAGCTGCAGGTTCAAAAGGAGGAGCTACCAATGCCTGTAAAACGAAAGTAAGGTCCCAAGGAGGCACTGAATCCTTGACAGGTGGCCTTAACAGAAAAGTACCTTTAAGAAAAGCCTTACACAGCCTAGAGGAGGCTAAGGCCATGTTGTCTTCACCAACGTGAAAACTGGAAATGGCTGCCAATTGTACTTTCACTGTGGAGGAATTAGATCCTTGCTGAAAGATACCAGAGAGGAAGTCCAACACCGCTTGAACAGGGGCTGTAAAGGGATCTATTTTTCTCTGTGAGGCCCAAATGGAAAAATGCTTCCATTTACTGCAATAAAGTTTCCTAGTGGACTCTTTAAGAGAAGCCACCAGAATGGATTTTACCGGGGATGAAAGAACGGAGTCCTGGCAATTAACGGAACTGGAGCAACCAGGCTGTCAGCTTGAGGCTGCCCAGATCTGGCAGTGTGCCCCCAATGGATGGGAGATTAGATCCGGGCAGGGATCCAGAACCCATGGGGGAGCTAAGAGATGAGACCAAAGGAATGGGAACCAAACCTGACGAGGTCAGAACGGGACAATGAGGATCACTTTGCACCGTAGTTGGCAAGCTTTTTGAAGAAACTTCTGAATGAGTGGCAATGGTGGATAAGCATACAGAAGCCCGGGGGGGGCAAGCATGGACTAGAGCATTTCTGGGGACTTCCCCTGGTGATGGAATCAGAGCAAAGAACTCGCTGCACTTTGCATTGGAAGGAGATGCAAAGAGATTGCAGCAAGGCTGACCCCATGCAAGGAAGATCTCCTCCGCTAATGACTGTTTCAGAGACCACTCGTAAGGCATCAGAATGGATCGACTCAATCTGTCCGCTAAAATGTTGGAGCACCCCGGGATGTGCGTTGCTATCAGAAACCGACCGGTGGAAATCGCCCATTCCCACACTCTCATGGCCTCATGACATAGGGGGTAGGATCTGGTCCCCCCCTGCTTGTTGATATACCAGACAACCGACATGTTGTCTGACTGAATTGCAATCAATCCAAGAGGGAGGACTATGTGAAAGGCTTCCAATGCTAAAAGCACTGCCCTCATCTCTAGAACTTGGTCTCTGCCTTGGACTGTCCTTCCCAAACAGTGTCCCCCCCACCCGAGTTGGGAGGCGTCCGTGGTCACTGTGGCTTGGACTGGGGATGACATGAAGGGGCGTCCTTTTGATATCTCCAGTGAACTTAACCACCAAAGAAGAGACGTCCTGCAGACGTGACTGATCTTGATTGGAAATTCCATGGGCAGGTCTAGCCAAGACCATTGAACAGCCAAAGTCCATTGAAGAACCTGCATGTGAAGGCTCGCACAAGGGAGAATAGATATGGAGGCAGCCATGGAGCCCAGAGCCTGGAGAACCTCGCTTACCTTTGAAGACTTGGAGTTCGTTATCTGAGCTATGTGGGACCTGAGGTGTAGGATCCTGTCTGGAGTCAAGAGTACCTTCATCTGCAAAGTGTCTAGCCATGCTCCAATGAAGTCTAGAACTTGTACTGGTTGCAAATGGGATTTGTGAGCATTGACTGTAATTCCCAGTAGATCTGCCAACCGAATGAAATAATCTCGTCCAGGTATGGAAACACCTGAATACTCTGAAGCCTCAGGTGAGCCACTACAACTGCCATTACCTTGGTGAACACCCTGGGGGCTGTGGTGAGACCAAAGGGTAGGGTTCTGAACTGAAAATGACTAACTCCCAGCCGGAAGGGCAGAAACCTCCAGGAGCTTCTCTGTATTTTGATGTGGTAGTAAGCATCCTGGAGGTCTAACGAGCACATCCAGTCACACTCTCCGAGATAAGGTAGAATGGACTGTAGGGTGACCATCTGGAATTTTTGTTTGGCTACCGAAAGGTTTAATGTAGACTGGTCTAGAATGGGCCTGAGGTCCCCCATCTTTTTTGGCACCAAAAACAACCTTGAGTAGACGCCTAACCCGGATTGATCGGGGGGAGGGGGGGAACTGTTCGATGGCTCGTTTGAGAAGCAGCTTTGAAACCTCTAGAGCTGCGGCCTCCCTGTGAGTGGGTGGAACATCCAGGAGGTGTTTTGTAATATTTGGAGAGGCAATAAATGGGATAGAGTAACCTCTGGATATTATCTGTAAAACCCAGCGATCTGTCGTAATGGACTCCCATGCCACTGGGTGTAAGGACAATCGTCCCCTGACTGCCACCAGAGTAGGACAGTCAGGCAACACCTCAGGGGTGATGATCGAGTCTATCGGAAAAGGGTTCTCTAGACCTGAAATTCCTGGACACCCTCTACCTCTGGGTTGGCGTCGATCCTGTTCCTCTCTGCCTCTGGGGAAATAGTTGTCCTGAGAATCCCGGGAAAACAGAGATTTTTGGAACCACATCTTCTTCTGCCCTCTTTGATTCCTAGAGAAGGACCGCTGAGGGTTAGAGAAGCGGACTCCGGTGGCAGACAAAGTCTTCCCGTCCTTTTCGCTCTGGACAAGTGTGTCACGTACTGTCTTCCCAAAACGGGAAGAACCATCGTACGGCGCGTTGATAAACGACACCTTGAAAGGGTCCGCGAACTGACACAACCCGAGCCAGGCATGCCGCCTCATGGCTATGCCTGTCCCAGCCGCCCTAGCTGCTCCTTCCGTGGCATGGGAAAGGAGTCGCATTGACGTGTTTGAGACTGACTTCAGAGTAGACATTTTCGCCGAAAACAACTGTCTGTCCTGCGGCAATAAAGACTCTGGGGGCGACTCAGCGAATTCCGAAGCAAGGTCTCGCTGAAGCCAGATCACAAGTGCCAAATAATTCAGCGCACGAATACAAAAGGTCGCTGAGGAGTAGACACGCTTCCCAAACCTATCCACCGACCTGGACCCTGGACTCCTTGTCTGGAGGGTGGAGTGAGGAACTCTCCTGTGCTAGTTCCTTCTTTGTGGCCGCTGCAACCAAAATAGCATCAACTGGGGCTCCTTTCGACCAAGGCTGTCTGTCGGAAGGGGGAGATAAAACCTTGTCAGGGTGTTTGAGGATGGGCTCTATGGTGTCAGGCTCCTTCCATGCCCTCGTGGTGATGAGGTCCACCAAGGGGTCCGCTGGTGGGGACACACAAGAAGTAGATGGGCCCGTGCCAGAGGCCTCCAGGAACACTGCCTCATCCCCAGAAGATTTTGGGGCTGACCAACCTCCCCTCTGGCAGAGGATCTCCATTATTTCTCTGAAGGAGATGTCTTCAGAAGGTGACCTGGGGGAACCTTCTCATTCATCTAAGTCAGTGTCCGTCGCCAAATCCAGGGGGGCCTGGGTGGTATCCGAGGGGATGGGCTGGGGTCTCAATCCCTGGGAGAGAACCCTCTTCACCACTTCGAAGGCCGAGGGAGAAGCCCTCCCCGGATCCAAAGCGGGGACAGGAGCTGAAGCCAGGGTAGCTGAGGTCCCAGGGAATGGATCGGATCCGAAAAGGTCAGAGCCGAAGAATCCATTCCCCCGGGTCCAACTCCCAGTCCATGGATCCAAGGAACTCAAGGTAACAGCCTGAGTCGAGGTTGGAGGAACCGTCGGCGCTGAGCTATCAGCTCTGAAAAACCTTGAATCCAAGAGCCCCGAAGCCGAAGCACGGATCGGGGAAGGAGAGATGGGGCGGAAAAGAAGCATGGAGGTCCCCCCTCCAGAGGGAGAGGGGCCTGGCAAAACTCCCATCTGAATTTGGGTCTGAATAAATCTCTGCATCATCCTGTCCATATCCGTGTCCGATAGGCTCCGAGTCGACCTCGAAGAGGCCACCGACTCGGATCTGGCTGGTCTGCACAATGGGGAGGAAGGCCTCGGGTCCGAATGTTCCAACGGCTCTGGTGAGAAGCGAGGAGACCGGAGCCATGGAGAAACAGGCCTCATGATCTTAGATGGGGGACTGAGAAAGAGCTCCCGGCCTGGGGATCTCTTACGATGCCTGTCCTCCTTCTTCTTCTCCCTTTCCACTCTGTGCCTTTCTTTTTCTTTGTCAGCCATGCTGACTGAAGATTTATCCTTAGAAGCCCCATCACCAGAGGAAGAGGGAGGCTGAGTCCCTGTCTGGGTGGGAGGTGGGACACTAGAGACCGAGGCCAAGGCAGATTCCAGCATGGCAGCAGGGAGAAGGCCTTTGGCAACTTGCTTGGCCTTCCGATCCCGAAGGGCCCTTGGGTTAAAACCAGAACAGATAGCACATTGAGTGGACAAATGTGCCACTCCCAAGCAAATTACACACAGAGTGTGACCATAGGCCGGGGAGAGCTTATGGCCACACTCTGTACATTTTTTTAAAGACAGGCTTCGGCTGATCAACCATAGTCCTGCACTCAAAGGTACAAACACTACCTCCCCAATAAAATCACACACAAACACAGGTAGGGGAAGGGCAGGCCTAACTATTACTCTCTACAAAACTTTTTTTTTTTTTTTTAAACACCGACGACCAAGCGAGACACTACAAAAGGGGAGGAAGGGAAAAAACTCACTCAAGCACACCTAGATATCAGAAAAATATACCACTTATTATCCCTGAGCTCAGAGCAAAGGAGACCACGATGCACACTACTGGCATTGCAAACAAGATCTGGGGGAAGATAGGAGATGGTACGACATTATGGGTAAGGGGAGGAGCTCGGAGCAGATGCTAGAAAAAAGTTGCCTGCTGGGATCCATATACCCACAGGTTGCAGATAAAATTAAGTTAACTACTTCAGATTGATGGTTTCCCTGGAATCCACCAGAAAAATCAAACCAGTTTGTGTGCCTGGTACATGTGCCCCTCCCTTCCACCTCTCCAGGATGGGCACACTCCTTTTCCCCTACTGGCACCTCAGATACATATCTGAACAGGTCATATGGGTCATAGTCAGGGCTTTATCCCTCAATGCCATGGTGCTGGCTGCTAAAGTAAATTTACATCAGTTAGGGTTATCCAAGACACTGGTGCACTAATACAGAGTAGGAGCTTTAAATGCCATAATAGTACAGCAATCAGTAACAAGCAGCAATGCACAAACAATCAAAAAATGCAATCAATACCAGACATAATAAATTAATTTAGTGTCTATCTACCTAGTATCAGTAATTGGTAACAGTGCAAAATTCCTTGAAATAAAAATTAGCAATGGATTAATATTGCCTTAGTTATTACCAATATTGAATAACATGATAACAACAAAACATAACTGTGTAATATTACTTAAGCATGTTCTTAATTAAAACCAACAGCACAAACAGTGACCTCAAAATGCTACACTACAGCACAGATTACAGGACTCTGTCAGAGCAAGCCTCCCTCAAACCACTGGAAAATTCCAGATCCTCTTCTACACATCACAAATGGAGTCTGGATCTCAGCATGCAAAAAGTACAGCTATGTAAAATCTTACCAAAACAGTAGATGTCCGTCTTTTCACTGCTGCATTATTCTTTGCATAAGGGATCTCCTGCCACAGATAGCCCAACATCCAGCCAGTATACCAATGCATTTAGATTTTATAGGCGCCATACGTCACATGTATGCTCCCCACATAAGTAGTAGTGCATAAAGGAGACACATACCTCTCAACCTCTTACAGCAAAAAATCTGGACAAAGCCAAATATAATGGTGGGAAAGTCCCAAAAAAAAAATAGGAACAGCTTTTAAATATCGCTCTTATAAACTTAGAAAGTTGGTAGAAATGGACCTGCTCAATGATTCTGCCACTAGAATGTGCTCTGAAGGCATGTAAACCACCTGAAGAGTTACTTGATATTGGACAGCTAGATTCCATGTCTGAAGAGTTAATCAGCAAAGGAGATGGGACCTCGTGCCCCCCCCCGCTTGTTGACATACAACATCACAGTGATATAGTCCGTGAAGATTTTGAGGGGGCCAGGATGGTAAAGGGGACGACAAGTCTGTAGACCAGAAGGAGAGTTTTTTTTTAAACATGAAACATCTTCATTAAACTGTCAAGTATTACATGTTCCTCCTCTGCTTGTATTGTTTTCACAATTCCAATTTTTTCTATGTAATTTGCTCCTACCCTTTTCTAAAGATTCCAATTTCAGTCATTTTATCTGTGTTACTATATTCACTAATTCTAGTACAGTTGCTTAGACTTGGATTTCCATTTTCTAGTAATTGCTTTTTTGGCAGCAATCATAATTACACTCAGCAATGCCTTACTATGTCCAGGCAATTCCAATTCTACATCATAGTTCAAAAAATCATTTTCTTAGTTACACCAATATGATCACCCAGTATCTCTGACAGAGTAGTCTGCAGGGAATCATTAAAGTATGCCAAAACTCATCACACCCCCAGGAAATATGTTCCCAATTATCTCTTTCTTCCCCATCACACCTCCAACATTTGCAGTCTGAGGATAAATTCTTTGGGGTCTACTTGGGGTATAAAAATACCCATGTAAACACTTCCAAGCAAAGATTCTAAATCTTCTAGACTTTGTTGTATATTTGGGAGACATACATATGTCTCCCCATTGTTTCTTTGCAAATAGCGTATCCACACTCTCTTCACAATCCTTTCTACCCTCATCTGACTGATTATTATAGTTATCATTCAATATTTTACATGCTCTACTATTACTTTTATAACAGCAGCTTCTGTTCTAGAGTCTACTAAAAACATTACCAGTGCAGGTCTTTTGCTTAAGATTATCATATTTCTTTCTGTTTGTCTATACTCCGATATCAATCCTTGATAGGGAAGGCTATCGCTAGCCTGCAGTCCAAATAAATTCTTGGCCTCTTCCCAATCTATTACCTTTCCCTCTCTAATTATTTGCTCCCAATACCTTGTTTTTTTTTGCCAGTTTTCCCCAATACACTCCATCCCCCTCTTGACTTTTGTCAGTATCCCTAACTCTAGTGATGCCTATCAGCAGAAACTCCCTTCTCCATTCCCGTGTTGGCTTAGTTCTTAAAATATTTTCTGCTACTTTATGAATATAATATTCTGTATGGTTATCGTTACTCCCTTTAAGGATCTGCATCTAAAATTCAAATTTCTCCTTGTTTCTTGAGCTTCCCTCCATTACATTATCATCCCTTTCCACTTTGAATTATATGGGTTTCTGCTTCTGCTCTCTCTCTCTCTATAGATATATATATATATATATATATATATATATATATATATATATATACATATATATAAGCCTTAACTGCGCAGCTCTGATATACCACTTCTAACTGGATAATCCCAAACTGCCTTGATCTATTTGAAGAACAGGCTTATCCCACTTGACTATTGCAGTGTTCCGCTTCCAGATAACATCCTTCTTCTCTTTATCCCTTAGAATTTCTCTATTTGCAATCTAAACAGTCTATTCTCCATCTCAAAAGCTCAGCACTTGCTCCTAAAGCATTTTTATATAGGTAAAGTACTTATATACTAAACAAAGTACTACATTAGCCTAGAATCCCCTTGAGTACCCATTTCCCTATAGGTCCCTTCTGACTCAGTTACACAGCAAACTTTTTCACTTTTTCTAGCATGTCGAAGGGTCAGTTGCTAGCGTCCTCTCCTGTTCAGCTGGTGAATCTGGGCATCTTGAGGCAATGTTACAATTGCCTCATGTACACAGACAACCCACTCCTTCTTCCACAAAACACAAATACATGTGAGAGATGCAACTATATAGCCAAACTGGAGGCTGAGCTCTCTCAACTCAGGACTGGCAAGACCAGACAGGAGGAGAAGGAAACCACGCACACCACAAACCCAGTTTCACATGGAATTATCACAACTGCAAAACAAACACAAACACACAGACATACTCGGAGGCACTGATCAAAAATCTACCAAAACTACAGAGGCCTCCAAAGCAGACACCCAAGCAACTGCCACCTCAAGACATAAGACATGCAACACATAGTTCTCAAAGTCAGTGTGCTAAACAGTCACAGCCCTTAAGGCCAAACACAATGCCAGACACACTTGTTATAGGTGACTCCATAGTCAGACACACTGACGTCCCACTCACCAGACTGAACAAGGAAAAGATCACAGTAAGCTGCCTGTCAGGCGCTAGAATCCGCCACATAACACAAGCACTCAGGTCACTCCACAGCAAGTACAAGTATGACTCAGTTATTGTCCATGCCGGTGTGAACGACCTGAGACATACCTCCCTGGACTACATGAAAAGAGACATAGAGGAGCTCTCAGATTATGTAGCCCAGGCCGGTATGACCCTGACCCTGAGCAGTATCCTACCCTCACCAAGAATGATGCCACAATACAGAGACAAAATGATCAGCTTTAATAATTGGCTTAATTACTGGTGTCATTCTAAGGGGATCCAATGTCTGTCTGCCTGGGATGACATGCTTGACAAGCCACGCTGCTTCGCAAGGGGCGGCTTGCACCTGTCACCCCTGGGCTTCCGGATATTGGCAAGCTCTTGCCACCCCATAGTGCCTTTTTAGGCAAGGCTCAAATGATAAACCTACCGCCTAGAAAACAAAATGGAGAAAAACTAAGGGTAATACTGCTCAATGCCAGAAGTCTAAACCTCAAGATGCACCTCGAAGCCCTCCTCAGTATGGAGAACATCGATGTCTGTGCTGTGACTGAAACCTGGTTCAAGGCTCCTGAGAGCACCCCAGCACTATCAGGTTATACCTCATATCATGCGTTCCGGCCCCAAAATCCGGACCGAACCACAAAAGGGGCGGAGTATCCATATTCATAAAGGATACCCACACCTCCAGGTTAGTGGCAACGTACGAAGCATTGGAGACCATCCAGGTGCAATTAACCATAGGTAAAACTGCCCTACAGTTTGTAGCATGCTACAGACCACCTACTCAAACTCAGGAAACCCACACAGCCTTCCTGAAGACACTGGAGAGTATGAATGTCTCTCCAAACACCATCATATTGGGTGACTTCAACTACCCAAACAGACTGGGAACATTACTCAAGCCCCAACACCCTAGCCCTAAGGTTCCTGGAGTTCATAAACTCAAATGCTATGGAACAACTAGTCACCATTCCCACAAGAGGAGAAAATATACTAGACCTGATCATCACAAACATGGGGACAAAATGCTCCACACCGGAAGTATATCCCTCATTGGTGAAATCAGACCATAAATTAATCTCATTGGAGATCCACATCCCGCCCCCACCCCCAGCAAAAAAGACCACAGTGAAGAACTTCTCAAAAGCAAACTTCACACTTCTTAAAACTGGAGTGGTATCCTTCAAGGCCCCGAGCCAGTGGAAACCACAACCCACGCTGCTGAAACCCTTACAAATGCCTTCTACGAGCACCTCCAGGAATGTATGGATCAAGCAATCCCTAATAAAATCAAGACCCTTTCCACCAAAGGCAGGCGCCCGGTCTGGTGGACCCCAGCCATAAACAAACTCTACAACAAGAGGAGAAAGCTACTACATGACAGAGCAAAATCCCTAAAAGGGAAGGCATCTCTGATCAATACTAGCAAAAAACTACGATCACTCATAAAATCATCCAAGGCCAACTTTGAGAGAAAAATCGCTAATGACACAAAAGACAATCATAAGGCCTTCTTTAGCTATGTTAGAAACCTGGGTGGAAACTCCCAGATATGCTCAGAGTTAGTCCAAAATGATAAAAAAATCACTGATCCCACAGACATTGCCAACATACTGGCAGACAGGTTCAGTGCAAATTTCCCCAAAAGGAGAAATATCTATCCCACCAGAGTCTAGCCTCCCAAACATCTCAGATGCCCAGGTGAGAGCGGCTCTCTCTAAAGCAAAAAACACAGCATCAATGGGACCGGATGGTATCCCCGGCTGTGTGCTACACGAACTCAATGAGGAACTAAACCCACACATAAGGCTGCTGTTTAATCTTAGCCTTACTACAGGATACGCCAAAGAATGGCGACGGCAACTGTGGTCCCACTCCACAAAGGCGGTGCTTCTACGGACCCTGGAAATTACCGCCCCATAAGCTTGACGAGCCTTGTCTGCAAAGCTATGGAGAGGATCATAATGGAACTCATAAATAAAGACATTGGGGACCTACAGACACTGGATCCTACCCAATTTGGCTTTGTCAAGGGCAGATCCTGCCTCTTGAACTTGGTCGACTTTTTTGAAACAGTCACTAAGGCCATTGATGAGGGTAAGGCAGTTCACACAGCCTACCTTGACCTAGCAAAAGCGTTCGACACAATACCCCACTCGGGCATCATAGAAAAGCTCACCAGCTTAGATGTAAACCCATATGTCACAAGATGGGTTGCAAACTGGCTCAAGGACAGAACACATAGGGTTAGAGTTGCTGGTGCCATGTCAGACTCTAAGCCGGTCACGAGCGGTGTCCCACAGGGCTCAGTCCTGGGCCCCCTCTTGTTTGGCATTTATTTTTCTGAAGTGCAGGCAAACATAGGGGGATTGTGGCTGATCAAATTTGCAGATGACTGCAAACAGAGCACCATAATTGACACTCCATCAGACACAGACATCCTCCAGAGAGGTCTCATAGAAATGGATAACTGGTGCCAGAGCCATGGCCTTAAGCTAAATGCCAAAAAATGTATAGTCATACCCTTTGGGAAAAACAAGGTGACCCCTAATTACCACATAGGTGGTAATCCATTAAACACGGAAGAAGTTATCAGGGACCTGGGGACCCAAGTTGACAGTAACCTCTCTTTTGACACTCACATTGCCAAAGTGGTTAGGAAGACCTTCTACATTGCCCACCTGATCATGAAGGGATTCACATCCAGATCAGGAGAGGTCATTGTACCCCTGTACTCTTCACTTATCAGACCAATGATTGAGTACAACGCCCCATTCGGAATGTACCTTACCCGACACCTGCAGCAGTTGGAAAGACCCCAAAAGTTCCTCACCAAAAGGATAAAGGGGCTCAAACATATGTCATATGATGCCCGACTGAAGAAACTCCAGCTCTATTCAGTCGCATACCGTCTGCTCAGAGGTGATCTGTGCCTGACATACAAGGCCATGTCCAACCCGGAATTAATGGACATGCTCCACCTCAAAAAATCCAAAAGCACCAGAGCCACGAGAGCAAGAGACTTAAACCTCAACCTGGATATAAATAGGACGTGCTGGAGGGACAGATTCATCACCCAGAGACTCCCTACACTATGGAACAAAATCCCAGTCCATGTGAGGCAGAGCCCCTCACTGACTCTGTTCAAGAGAAATCTTGACGAGTGGATGGGAGATCGTAGGTTTACCCCGGGAATCATCTCTGTGTCACTGCTGGACAGAGGCACAGCAAACTAATGGATATAGTATTCTCATCCTAAGGGGTGGTGAAAGCCACACACACTCTGGCTGGGCTTATAAATGCCCTAGGGCAGATAGCCTAGTATGAACCTATGAACCTATTAATTGCTACCCACAACTTCTTCTCTGGTTGATAAAAATATGCCTGACCTGTGTATAAAACTAAAGGGAGTAAAAAACATTTTCCTGCTTGCCTCTTGTCATCCGTATCCATATAACAGAGCTTCCGATTTCTCAGTTTTTGTATTATCTTTTGTTTAGTCTCTTCCCACATATCCTTAACTGCCACACCAGAATCCTTTTTAATCGATACTCCCAATTATCATGTCCGTATAAATATAGATATCACAAAACCAATTTGTGAGTGGGTACAAAATTTACAGCTATTGCCTTTGTTTTAACTTAATTAATTTTGCATTTGTAAAAAAAAAAAGGACGTTGAGCTGAGGCAGATCTAGAATGGGTTTGCAGGTATCCTTCTTTCAAAGAACCAAAAACAATCTAGAGTGAAACCACATTCCCACTTGGGAGGGTGAGACAAGCTGAATGGTGCCCTGATCCAAAAGGGACTGCAAAACCTCTGGAAAATGATGAAGCTGTTCCTGAGGGGCTATGGAATGTCTGAGAAGGGGGAAGGAATTTCCAAACCATGAAATACCCTATTAATGATAAATAAATAACACCCAGGAGTCTGAGGTGATCTGATATATCAGGACCAGGGAACCTGGCCAAGGGAACATTGAGGCCAACTGTCAAATAAGACAGACTTGTCCTGAAAGAAAGGCTTCTGAGAGGAAAGAGTCTGAGTGGATTTAATAGAAGGAATACGCCTAGCTCCTTTCTTACCCTTGGGAGCTAGGTGAGTCTCTCTGCGGACAGAGGTGGAGTTAGAAGGATAATTTTTTGGGGGATAGGAGAGACAAAATATGTTTGAGTCCATGCAAGGCCTTACCCTTATCCTGAAGGGACTTAAATAGGTCAACAGCAGCTGTTCCAAAAATATTTGTATTATCCAGAGAGGCATACAAAAGCTTGGCTTTTATACCATCAAGCAAAATCTGTAGATCAAGCAAAGAATAACATCACATCACGGAACTAAAAGCAGCAACCCTGGAAGATACATCAGCAGCATCATACTTGCAAGTTGAGTGATGGGCAACCTGGAAGTGGATCTAAATAGGGAAAGGGGTGAAGCTTTCCCATCAAAATCAGAAATGTCAGAAACCACTTAAGCAACCTGAGAAAGAAGGGCCAGAACAGTCATGCTAGTTTGGTAATTAATGGCCATAAAAGACAAGGTGTCAGCAGTATGCACATTTTTACCCAACCTCTCCACTGCTCAACTAGCCTTATCTGGGGGAAGGAGCTTAGTAAATTGCAAGTGTGTAGAAAGCTTGACAAAAACTGAAACTACTGAAGGATCAATAGAAGGGTACTTGTATAAAAATGTGCATTCTTCAGGCACCTTACAGAACCTGTCATGTTTCTTAGGAACCAGGGGTTGAGAATTAGATGTCACAGAGGCAGAAGAAAAGGTACCCAAAATGGCTACCAAAACAGGAGGAATAGCTGATGGCTTAGGAAACTCCACAGTATCCCCACAGGATAATTTTGGCATGGGGGAAGTCCGGGCTCAAAGAATCCTCTCTTCCTCAGAACCATAGTTTATAGTGGAAGGAATATGCGAGTGGTAAGCTAGGGATTCCTCCCCAGAGTTCAAGTCCTCCTTATAGGAACCAAATTCTCTAGGCCTCTTAACAGAGGTGAAAGACCAGAGAGAAGCATGGACAGACACTTCTTGAAGAGGCTTCAAGACCATCAAAGCACTGAGTAGACAGAGTAAAATCTCGCCATTCACATTGGGGATCTTTAACAACAAGGGCAATGTTTCTTCTTGAGTGGGATATCCACCCGAAAGACTCTCAGTGGTTCAGACCCTTGGCAAGAATTAATAATTGGAGGTGGAATCTCTTCCCTTACCAAAACATGAGGAATCCCCCTCACTCCTTGGAAGTTATCAGCCAAGGTTCCCACTCAATGTCTGGAACGGACATTAGAAATGCCTCTGAGCAAGAGTGCAAGAAGTTGGATCTCTGCCGGCCTCTAATGGGGTTACAGCAGACAGAAGAATCTAAGACAAGCAACGGATGGTCTTCAGAGCATTCACTAGCTTCTAGAAAGATGTCCAGGGGAAGCTGGACAGAAATTGAATCAGGCCAAGCCTTTCTGACCTTCTTAGCAGACAGTACAATACAATAAAGAGAAAAGGTAGACACAAAACCCTAATGGGGCACGTATCTGAAGACGGCTTGGTAACTAGCACAGCAGAATGGCATCCAGACCAACATTCCACAGTGGCATTTGAACTGGAAGCTAAGACGTTCCGAGTGTTTGTGTCCATACGTCACCTTTATGCCCTACACCTTATGCAGGGAGCATACATGTGACACATGGTGCCTGTAAAATCTAAAGGCTTTGGTATACTGTCCAAACATTGGGCTACACTTGGCAGGAGATCCCCTATGTAAAGAGTACTGCAATGGTGACATGAAAGGACATCTAATACTACTACTATTAACAAATATGATAAGAGTAATGCATTAATGCTGATCTGTACATAGGCAAACATTATTCCCCTCTCCCTTGCAAAACTCACTCACACGTAACAAATAGCTCGCTGAATAATTCATCTTTTTAAGAGACAATTTGCAGTTAATAACATTCATATACCTTGCAGGCTATGATACTTCTGAATTAAAAGTTAATCTTGCACAGAAAGTTAACCAAACAGTTAACATTTTAAGCACACATTTTCACATTTGCTTGGATCCACCAACTGAAAAAGGATACCCTATAGATAGGAGCATAAATTTTCTACTACATATGGTAAAAATATTTTTTTCTCATCTATGATTATAAAGGGTGACAGGTACTGCCTTATTACTGACTTTAAGTAAAGATATTTCATAAACCACCTTTTTTGTTTCATATTCACGAGGCCAAACAGGAGACAAGTAATAGTACAGATATTCATGAAAATCAGCAGATGATCAAAGCAAGATTATGATGCAGCAAGCTCTTTGAAGTTTCTTCCTCTGTGAAACCTGTAGCAATTGCCTTATACTGATGCTATTGTATTAGACAACCAATTACATGCATAGCATACACATGCAGGTCATCCATACAGGCAAGGCAAACAGACCGCACAAAAAACAGACAGAGGACAACAAAAAATCCGTTAAAAGGGATGATGGCAGTATAACAGTAAAGAAACACTAAAATACATTTCTTCCAAATTTACATTTAAAAGGTTGAAGGTAGACAAAATGGATAAAAGGAAAGTGATCTTAACAGTCTGCTGAGCTGACAGATAATGTTTAATTTACAAACTGGCTCTATTACAGAACTATAGCACAGCATCAATAAATACACTGCTGCTAATTTTTTTGTTTACTGCATAAGGCCTTGTATAATCACAAATAATTTTAAGATGGCGTTTTAAGTTCCAAGTCTTTCACATTCTATTTAACTGACTTGCTGGATAAGAGACAACACTGCTCTATATTATACTAATGGAACGTCAAAAGCAATTGGCACATTTTTGTTGTTCCTACAGTGTCAGTTCTAGATTCTTCTTTATTACTGAATAAAGTTACTTTATGTTAATACTGGTTGGTGCATTTCTAAAAATAAATATTGGATTTTTATACATTAACATCCAGGATCTTTATATCACATCAGTTGCATTTCCGCTATAGTAAAACATTTGTTTTCACATACTGTAGAGTTATAAAAAAAGTACAGTTGTGTACACTTACCATAAATGTAGATTTTCGACTGTATTCACCAGAAAGCTGAAATACACTAAACCAGAAGAAAAGTATAGCCAAGAGAAGTCAGGGGGCTGGAGGGGGGGTAACCAGGACTGCAACTGTGAATACACTCGAATATCTACACTTATGGTAAGTGTATACAACTGTACTACGTTCTTCGTGTATCACTGTTGCAGTCATTACATTTGGGTATATTCCCAAAGCTAAGGAAGGGAGGAGGCAGTTAGAGAGCATTAGAACCAGCTATTAAGCCCTGCAAGACTGCAGTGGCAAAACCAACTCTGGATTTAGAAAAAATAGGCAAGTGGTAATGCTTGTTGAAGGGTATGTACAGAGCTCCAGGTAGCAGCTTCTAGGATGTCCCTGGTAGGGACACCTCTGAGAAAGGCTGTAGAAGTAGATGCAGCCCTGGTGGAATGTGATCTTATCCCCTGCGGGGTAGGATTTCCATGGTGTTTATAGCAGAAATGAATGCAATGGCTTATCCACTTAGAAATGGTTTGCTCTGAAATGGCCTTCCCCTCTGCCCCAGCAGCAAAGGCAACCAACAGTTGTTCAGTTTTTCTGAGAGGCTTAGTCCTGTGCAAATAAAATCTAAGTTGTCTGTGCATGTCCAAAGAGTGCAGAATTCATTCTCCTTTGTTCTGTGGATTAGGAAAAAAGGTTGGCAAATGAATGCACTGACTAAGGGCCACACTGGATATCACCTTGGGCATAAAGGAAGGGTTGGCCCTGAGGGACACCCTGTCTGCATGGAAGATGATGAAGGGCTCCACTGCCATGAGGGCCTATAATTCAGACACTCTTCTTGCTGAGGTGATGGCTAGAATGAAGGCTGTTTTCCAAGAAAGGAATTTCAACTCTGCAGTTGCAGCTGGCACAAAAGGAGGTAGAGTGATCTTATCCAATACAAAATTAAAGTGCCAGGCTGGAGTAGGGGCTCTCCTGTGTGGTCTTAAATTTTTGGCCCCTTTAAGGAACTGTTTCAGCAGGGGGTGAGAGAAGAGTGGTGGCTCAGTATTATGTGCTGAAATGGCAGAGGCATACATTTTAATTGATGAGAAGGAAAGGCCCTTGTGGAGCATCTCTGTTAAGTATTGAAGAATATGCGGTAAGCTGGGCACTGTTGTGCCCATCCTGAGTCTAGCTCCAGGAACAGTATCTTTCCCACTTTTCAGCCTAGGATTTTCTAGTACTAGGCCTCCTTGTCACCAGAATGACATCTAGCACCTGCTTACTGAAGTATGCTACTGGAGAGCTCAGGTAATTAGCCAGGCTGCAAGGTTCAGTGTTTGAAACTGGATTTGCAGAATCTGGCCCTCCTGCTGGGACAGCAGGGAAGGAGGTCTGAGGCAGGTGCCATGGTTCCAGCAGTGACATACTGCACAAGAGGGGGTACCAGTGCTGGCGTGGCCAGTCTGGAGCAATCAGTATTGTCCTTGGTTTGTCCTGTTTGATCTTTAGCAGAACTTTCGAGAGGTGAGGCAGAGGGGGAAAGGCATAAACTGAGAGGCTTTCCCAAGTGAAAGTCAGGGCATCCACTTTCCAAGCTTGTCTGTGGGGAGTCCTTGTGCAGAATTTGTCCAACTGGTAGTTGTGAGGGGAGGCAAAGAGGTCTATCGCTTGGTTCCCCCATTTGTATCTCAAAATGTTGAATATCTTTGGTTCCAGTTTCCACTCATGTGGGTCCATGAGATTTCTGCTTAGGTTGTCTGCCAGTGAATTTAGTTTGCATGGCAGGAATTGAGCTTGTAGGTGCACTTGGTAGCTCAAGGCTGTGTTCCACAGAACCATGGCTAGTCTGCAGAGAGGGTACGAGAGGGTTTCCCCCCTGCTTGTTTATGTACCACTAACAGTGGTGTTGTCTGTCTTTACCAAGAATTGTCCTGGAAGAATGTGGTCCTTGAAGGCTGTCAGAGAATTCTGCACAGCTAACATTTCTTTTGGATTGATAAGCAGGTGCATCTGTCTCGGGTTCCATTTGCCCTGAATGCACTGCCTTGCCAAGTGAGCCCCCCATGCATAGTCTGATGCATCTGTTGTTAGGATTTGGGTGGCAGGGAGTAGAGTGAATGTCAGTCCCTTGTTGTGGTAGCAGGCCTCTGCACACCAAAGGAAATCTGTCTTTATACAAGGAATGATAGGAATCACTGATTCCAGGTCCTGAGAATGTTGACACCATAGGCTTTTTAGATACCATTGTAGTTTCCCTACATGCAGTCTTACATATAGAATTAGTAGGATGCAAGAGGCCATGAACCCCAGGGCTTGCTGGATTTTCCTTGCAGATAGCTGGGTCTTTGTGGCCAGTAGTTTGAAGTAGGCTGTCAAATAAACTTGTTTCTCTGGCGTGAGGTAAGCCATCTGGGAAGTTGTGTTCAAGCTTGCTCCCAGGAATACAATTTGTTGGCAGGGTACTAGATGAGATTTCTTTTCGTTTATGGTGTACCCCAGTGAGGTTAGTAGTTTCTTTACAAATGCCAGATGATTTAGTAGCAAGTCCTGGCTTTCTGCCTGAATTAGACAATCATCCAGGTATGGGTATATTTAAATATTTATTTGCCTGCAAAATGCAATAACTGGAGCTAGGCACTTTGTGAATACCCTGGGCACAGTAGATCAGCCAAAGGGAAGTGTGGAGAACTGATAGTGCCTCTAGCCTGCTCTGAAGCATAGGTATTTCCTGCAAGATTCCCTTATTGGAATGTGCGGGTAAGCTTCTTTTAAGTTCAAGGTTGCCAACCAGGCATCTTTGCCTAGCATAGGAAGCAGCTAATGAAGCATTAGCATTTTGAATTCTGGGATTACAAAAAGGTGTTCAGAGTGGAGAGGTCCAGAATAGGACGCCAGGAGCTGTCTTTTCTGGGTACCAGGAAAAGTCTTGAGTAAAAACCTTGTCCCCTTTCTTCTGCTGGGACAGGCTGAATAGCCTTGATACTTAGAAGAGAGAGAACCTGCTGTAGAGCCTCTGCCCACTGATTTGGGGGTAGGTCTGGCCAACCATTTGGGGTTGGTAAGGTGTGGAAGTAGAATCTGTATCCTTGGGAAACTATATTTAAAACCCATTTGTCGTGGGTAATGAGTTCCCAGTTTTTTGCATGCAGGGCGATCTTTCCCCCTAAGGGAGCAGTCAGTTGAGCAGGGCTTGGAAGGTTTAAGGTTAAGTCATTGTGGCATTTTTCCATAGGAGAGGGTGTCTTACTACTTCCAGCTTTGGAAGTGGGAGCCCCCACTGCTTAGGCCTGTGAGTACCTTGAGACTGTAGCCTAGGTGGTCTGCTGTTCCTGGGTTTGGACTGAGAAGGCTTGGAAGAGACAGGAAAGGACCAATTCTTAGAAGGTCAATGCCTACTAATCTGGGAGGCTGTATTTGCAGGAAATATTTAACAGTTTGCATAGATTTAGCTTTTTTCCCCATCTTTTTAAGTACTACTTCTGCTTTGTTGCCAAACAGGCAGTCTTGGTTTAAGGGAGCATCCAGTAATTTAGCTTCAACATGATCTGGCAAATTTTGCTCCTTAAGCCAAGCATGCCTTCGAAGAACAGACCCAGTGACAGCAGCCCTGCAAAATGCTTCTAAAGAGTCAAAACCACATTGCAAAGTATGTTTACCACCTTGTTCAGCAGAATGCATTAAATCTTGCAATTCTTTACTTTCAGCACAGTCAGGAATCAACATCATTTTCTGTTAAAGTAGTCCAATAATATGCTGCTGATACTTTAACATATGAAACTGGCAGTTTAAGGCCCTAATGGCCAATGTAGCAGAAGTGTATACCTTCTTACCCAATCTGTCCAAAGCCCTGGAATCTCTATCAGAGGGGGTAGGGTTTTTGGCAGTAGTAGCCTTAATGCCTTTAGGTCCCTGTGAAATGATCTCTGGGTCTGCATTAGGATTCTTGAAAAGGAACTTGTGAGAGTCAGGTACTCTGTAATACCGGTCAGGTTTCCTGGGAGCAGCAGGTAAAGTGTCTGAGACCAGGCTAGATTCCAAGAAGGCATCATCTACAATGTCCAGGACAGGAGGGATAGCTAAAGGCCTGTGTTGAGGTAGGAGTAAGAATTCCCTAAGCCTCTTTTTGGAGTCAGAGTAATCCTGGCTTTCCAAGCGGAAATGCTCCCTAAGAGTGTGCAAGGTTTCACCAAAAGAAAAGTCTTCTGGAGGGGAAGCAGAGGCTAAGGAGTCCTCTGCATCAGAATTCTCATAGGTAGATGAGGGGAAATCCTGGTAATCAGAAGAAACAGAAATTTCAGTATCCTGATCAGAAGAATCAGAAGGAAAATCAGTTCTAGGTCTTTTAGAGGGAGAAGGCTGGCTTCCCCTAATTAAAGTAATAAGGTCTTCAGCCATTCTTATTTGTTTTTTAGGCATATGGGCCTGACCATCCGGGTTGTACGTCAGTTTTCTAGGTGTGGGTCAAGTTTTAGGTCTTGAAGAAGAAGATGGCGTCAGTTTGAAATGCAAGTCAGTAGGCCTGAATACACCCTCAGAAGCCGGTGCCTGCACAGCAGCTCTGGACCCATCCAAGGTAGAGACATCCGCAGGTTCCATAGTCTAAAAAGCATCTCGCGGCATACCGGGCTCCGAATGGGTCTCAAGTAGAGGCCTGTGAATCTGAAGTAGCAGGTATCAGGGGCTGGGAAAGCGCCTCACTGAGTACCGGCGAAATGGTGACTAGCTTAACGGAAGCGTCGTCGGCAGCTTTGGACCTATGTGGTCTGTCTCTGTCTTTATCTTTATCTTTATGTTTTTTCAGAATGTCGGTAGTTGGATGGCTTACCAAAGCCATTTCTGGATAATTAAACTGAGTACTGAAATAGTCTGATGCAAAAATGAACAGACAATGAATAGTTTGAGGATTGAATAAGACACAAAACCGACATTGTGGTCTGGGCCTAGGCAAGGAATGCAGTACGAATGAAAATCTTTATGAAGTATTTGTTTTCCACAGGTAATACAACTGTTAACTTTTACTGACATCGGTTAAGAGCAAGAAAAAGGATCCCCAATGGGGTGATTAGTTTTTTTGAAGACTTCGGTTCTGACACTCAAACGAAAATTTCAGGAGTCGGCCGACCGGCACTTGTGAACTGCTTCTGCTTCGCGCACCACGCGGCAAGAAAGACTGATGTAATGGCATCAGTTGCATGCTTTATACCCCTGACGACCTGACGTCATGAAAGAAGAGACAGCATCCGACGCAGGACCCAAGACTTTGATATTCAGGCCAGCTGAAGGCCACCTGCAGGCAAATAACCCAAATGTAATGACTACAACAGTGAAACACGAAGAACATCTGAAAATAAACAAAATTCATAAATCGTAGGAATATCTCATGTAGTACAGCAGTTACTTAATATAGAAGCAACTTTTCTAGCATGACCGTAAAGCAAATTTTATGACAGATAGTTATGAAGTAAAGAAAAACCTTTACCTAGCTAAGTCTGATTTGTAATATTATGTAGTCCTAGATCTACAGAAAATTAGAGCCTGGAACACATAATTTGGGCCCCCACATGCTGAAGTCTTGCAGCAAGCTCCTTGAATGTTTACACCTACCTCCTGTCATTGGGGTATTGTTTTTGCTTAGAACACTGCTGAACAGATTCTAGGGGCATGTCACAATAATTTATACTGTCAGCTCATATTAGCAGATTGAGTATCAATCTTTTTTTTTTTTAAACTTTCTAGTATTTTGTGTAAGGCAAAATCTTTGTCCAAAGAGCAGTGCAGTGCAGAACAGCTGGACTGTAGTCACTGAAAGAATCATAGTGTACTTCTTAAATGATGTTTCAGTTAGCATAATGAAGAGGTACAGGCCAGCCAGTAACAGAACCACATCCATCACTAAAATAATTCTTGTCATGCTGTCAATCAGTTAGATAATCCAGAACGTGTAATGATATGAATGGCAACTAGGCAGGCATTCAGTTACAGGTGAACTTGACATCATTAGTAAATCAGTTTTGTGTCCCATTATGCTTTAGTTATATCTGATAAAAACAAGGCCTCATTCAAGCTCATGGGGTGGTCTAAGGACATACACAGTCAATGCCATCATTTCATCATGAGGAATTTTTATGTTCGATTCAATGTACTTACTTATATATAATTTAAGTTAAAACAAATTTCAGATCATTCTGGTACACTGTAAAGTGTTATCCTAAAATATATAAAGTACAGCCCGTCTAGATTTTCTCCAGTTATGCCTTTAAGGTACAAAGCATACATATGAAGCTATAATGTTTGAGAAGGACTGTATTTAAGTGAAGTTGCAGATTACAGTATTACACCAAACTTCCTGGCTACTACCAAGGATTCAAAATAAGGCCATTTGGCTACCATATACTGGATTTTTAAATGCAAAGACAGTTTAGACAGTTCTTGCATTCTGACAACGTTATGTCTGGAAAAGTCATCTGGACCAGTATGAAGATGCACTTTTCCAGAAACAAATATTAACATAACAACATAGCCGCTTCATACATAATCTTACATGTCAATTTAACATCTTTAACTGCATGCATATGGCTAAGAAGCTGCAGTCCTTGCAAAGTTTAAAAAAAATGACTTCACAGATTTTACTGTGTAAAATTCTTCCAATTCAGCTCTTCTCAGTTTCCAAAGAATGATCACCAGACTCCTCTACAGGATGCAAAGTTTTCTATTCGGAGTACAAACCTCCTTTTGTGAAACATTTTAAATGCTTGTCTACTTTTTTTTAATAAACATCCTAATTAAATCACAACTATAACAGTGACACAGGTACACATACATTGATATAAAAGAAAAAAAACGATAGTAACATTTTTTTCAAGCACTATACACATTTCCTTTTTAAGAGTCATCATTCACTCAGACATTACATACATTTTTTGTGCCCTTCCCTCCCTTAAACCTCATTCCTCTTCCTGAATATTATTTTTATGTATTGCTCTTAGAGAGTCTATTGAGTTCTGTGTATTTTTTCTTTTTTTCTAAGGATCCTACTACCACTTTTATCTTCTTTACAATACTGAGTACATCAATCACAGATGGCTTAGATTTTGACTTCCACATTCTAGTAATTGCTTTTTTTCGCAGCCAGCAGCATTAAACTTAATAAGGCCTTGCCCATCCCATGGTTGATAATTATTTATTACCCCTAATAAGAATAAATGGGATCATACTACAGATAATTTGAGGGGACCCATGCATGCAATAAAGCTTTGAGGAGCTGCCTCTGTCTGTTAGTAGTACAGGGAGCAGTCCTGGGGTAAATTTTCTGTTTACCATTCATAGATCCAAGTTGCTCTTGAGTATGGAAAGGGATGAATTTTGTTTTATGTGGATGGGGAGTCTGATCGCTGCAGTGTTACCTTCTGCCGAAATGTACCTGTCTTTCCAAACTGTACTGTTAATGTTGCAGAAGAGGTTTAGATCCCTAGATAGAGTATTTCTCTAGACCTAGGACTTGACACCACTGCTATACCATGGTTCCATAGCTACCTCCAAAACAGAGCTCAAGCAGTCAAGTGGCAAAAGATGTCTCATCTTTCTTCACTTCCCAGTCGATGTACCACAAACTTCAGTCTTGGGATCCATTCTCTAACATCTTCATCAATGACCAACATAATGCTTGCAAAACTGCATCCCTAGTGCAGTATGAACATGACTCCATGGTTATCTGTATTGCAACAAACAAACAAAAAACAATAACTTACCCAGCAGTTCTCCTCTGTAGACACCTGGCTGACATATGCCAGGCTATTTGTAAACACAAATAAATCCAATCTAACCTCCTATTCCCAAACAGCTTACAATCAACAAATCCTCCTTAGCAGTCACTTCATCCAAGAAAAGAAAAATTGAACTTGTCACACATACCAAGTTATTGGACATTTTTACAGATCAGAACCTAAAAGCTGACACAACCAAAATGAGAAAAAATTGCACCAAAAGGTATATTCTCTCTAGAGATCCAAACCTTTCCTCTCAGACACTACAAGAAAACACATCCTCTCCTCTCCTTTCCACCAGCCTACTCTAACATGTTTTGTGCCCATCCTTAACAATGTCCAAGTGACCTTGCTATACAATCTTAAACAAGGCTACTGCAAAACAGCACAATTTGCCGCCAGCCTTCCAAATAGAACCCACCACTGCACCACACTAAGGCAATTACAGTGGCTATTATTCCTACATCTTACCAACTCATAACTTCCTCAAATCTATAACTTCACGTATAAACCCAACAAGTGCCCATCCATCTCCAACTCCATACAAATATACATACCTTCCAGGCCACTGCACTGATGCGAAAATACCTATTACTTGTATCCAAACCCAACAATTCTGCTGAAAAATCACTACCTTACCACCACCTTGCAAAATGACGGAATTCCATCCCATTAGCAATATGACAAGAATACTTCTTAAAATCACTTAAAACTCAACTGAAGTCCTATCTATTCATTTATGCAAGATCATCATATGTAAAGAGACATTAATCTCCAAACCCTTACTAACTCTCACCTCTCTTATGCAACTGTACATAATACAGCTACGTCTTCGCAATAACTATCACCTACCTCTCTCAACAACTATCTCTATCTGCTATTGACACTTCTATTGCCTGGACCTCCTCAGTACTCCATAATTTGCACCCACCTTCATCCTATAATTACTTCACTCTCTTCTTCTTAATATCTAATTACAACCAATGTCTTTAAAAATAACTAGACTCTTCTAAGTTCTATATTAACTAGCATGCTACTGTATTCTTGTTTGTTACATCATTACTATTTTACGTATGTACATTTATTATGCCTTCTACTCATTCTGTAAAATGAAGCATTTCTCCCACAGCCTCCGCTAAAAATGGGACATGTCTAGTCGAGCTCTCCTGGTAGACAAAATCAATTAATCATAAATTTCTGATGACATCCAACTTGCTGATGTGCAGTAAATTCAACAGTATTGGGTCAGAGGATGCCTTTTTGAGTCTGTCCATGTAGGACATATTGCTTAAGCCTAGCATCCTCTTAGTAAAGTATGTATATCTGTGGGTGTTCCGGTTGGCCCACGTGTTTGCACAGATACATTCCAAAGGGCACAATATACTCAATGACTTGTCTAATGAGGGTGGAGTAAATGGGGACAATGACATCCCAAGATCTAGGCACAATCACTTTGTTTATAAGCTGTACAACATAAAAGGGCTTTCTTATGACAATGGATGCATCT
This sequence comes from Protopterus annectens, assembly GCF_019279795.1. Lineage (NCBI taxonomy): Eukaryota > Metazoa > Chordata > Ceratodontiformes > Protopteridae > Protopterus > Protopterus annectens. The sequence goes on along the minus strand of NC_056730.1, from coordinate 977,247,860 downwards.
TGGTTATAAGCTAGGTTACTGTCCACATAAGTTTCCAAATCCTGAACTGGGTGAATTTTTAGGGGCGTACTGTCAATGTGGTATTTCCCTGTCCATCTTTTGGCATTCAGTTTCAGACTATGATTTTGCCACCAGTTACTTATTGGGGTAAAGTCATTAGGAGAGTCAATGACTGCTCCTAGTTTGCATCATCTGCAAACTTATCCAGAGCCTTTGGAGATTGGCTTTTACTTCAGAGAACTAAGTGCCAAATAGGAAAGGTATTAATTATTATTAATGAAATGGAGGTCCCAGCACAGAACCTGAGGGACTCCACTGGTGACTTGTCTCTTTGTGGAGGCAACATCCTCTATTTTGATTTTCTCTATCCTATCTGTGAGCCAGTTGGCAACACAAAAGATGACATAGAGGTTTATTCCCAGTTTATTTAACTTTCCTATTACGCCTTGGTAGTGGTACTGTGTCATGAGCTTTGGCCAAGCCAGGGTATGTGGTGTATACCATTCTGTCTTCATCCATTGCTTTGGTGACTCTGTCAAAAATGCCTACTAGGTTCAGTAAGTATGACCTTTCCTTGACAAATCTAAAATGAGATGGGTCCAGTGTTTGGAGGTTCCTTATGTCCTTATTGATCAGTTCCATGATAGATCTTTCCATAGCTTTGCATATGAGGCTGGATCTCGATTTGCCCAGGTTTGGGGAAGGTCTTCCCTTATGAAGTAGAATGATTGCAGCTGTTCTACACTCACTAAGTACAAAACCTATATGGAGGAGGCTAAGGCTGTACAAATTTGTTATGGGTGCTTCATGCTATTTAAGATGTATCCAGGGATACTTTCAGAACCCATTAATGCAGCATTTTTAGTATTTACTAGTGCTTTTAGGACTTGGCCTTGCACGACAGCTGGAGATCAGCCAGTTTCAGCTGTACCTTGAGGGACAAACTGAGGAGAGACAAAGATAAAGTTAGAACAGAATTTATTGGCCAGTAGGTTCACAACATTTTCTGCCTCAGTGTAGGCAGCATCGTTAACAATCAGCTCAGAGCACTGCTATGTCATTCTTTTGAGACTACGAACAAAACTAAAAAAATGTAAGGGAACAGCATAATGGTATGGAAGGCAGTCTCTATGCTGCTCTCATTTACTTTTTGCAGGCATCCATCCATCACAAAACTCAATTCTCTTGATAATGCTATCAGTTGTAGTTATACGAATGGGACTGCCTGTATCGTTCCCTAAAGCAACAGATTCTTTGCCTGTCTCAATAGCTCCAAGAAAACTAATCACCAATACAGGTCTTTCTGAGGTATGAATAAGACATGATAGAAATTGACATTTAAAACACGGTGCTATTTTTGATGGTTTTCTGAGATGGGCTGGACTTTGAAAAGTGTGTTCCTCCAATGCAAATCCCATCACTGCATAATGCAGTGCTGCTTTTTTTCAGCAACTAAGTCAGGAGCGGGGAGTGAAGGCTGTGTGCATGTGGGGGGGGGGGGCTGTGTGCGTGTGTGGTGCATCAACTCTTCCCTTATACTGAGTTGACCAGCCATAGAAAAGGAAAAGGCAGAAATCATATAGGCCTCAGAGGTGACAGCATACCTTTTCTTCAGGTCCTGTCTTCAAGCCATTACTGATCAGACTGAGTAAGTTGGCCAAACAGCTCTTCACTCTTAAAATGTGCGTTCTAGATCGTATTTCGGAGTTTTACTTATAAGGGAGGACAATATCAGCAACATCATCTTACACAGGTAAGAGTGTGTTGCCTCAGCCCAACTTCATCCAAGTCTCAGGAATTTTCTCAAGCTTTTTCAGCACTTTATTAATCAAATGTGAATGGAACTTTGATAGGTGAAACAAACGACGAACAACCCTAATCTCTACTGATGTAGAAGAGTACACTTTTTGGCAGAACTATCCAAAGCTTTGGACTCCTTGTATGATGGAAACGTGGCAACGTACTAGAGTCTCTGGTATCTATGCCAGACCAAAGACATCAAGGAGGAAGTAACAGAAGGATGTTTAGTAATATACTCTACCCACTCAGGTTATGGACTGCACAGGACAACCAGTTATAGACAGATGATGGGGCGCAGACAATATGCTACCACACTGCGTGACAGAACTGGGAACTGGCAAACTGTAATGGTTATAGTACTCAACAAGACTGAGCTTCTTATGATTTTATGACTGGCACAATAGTGGGGCAACTTTGGTTTCCTTAGGTTTCTTTCCCAGATATTCTGAAAGGCATTTCTAGTAGAATGGGAACAGGGATTTGAAGTCTAACTTGTTGCTCATAAGCAAGGACCAGCTGTAGTACAGAAGAATGCAAGCAGTCCACTTAATTTCACCAATGCAGGTCTATTAGAACCAACTGCCAGATTAAGCAATTTTGTCTAAACCACAGACTTCATCACAATCTGGCAGAATATTCAAATCAATGCTTTAAATAACATCCCCAACCAATTACAATAATAAAATCAAGCACGTGCAGTGTAAAAAAAAATCCTGACTTAGATAAATCTGTAATAAAATCACAACAACATTGAATACAATTCGAAATATACATTAAAAGCTTGAGCATCACCAATGCAGGTCACTGTGGGTGTGGGGGGAGGGTACAGAAAGAGGAATGCAATCCTTGTCTGATTCAAAGACCATAATCTCAGAGTCCTTTAAGCCCCTCATAGGTGCATGATGGAAAGGTTGTCCTGAGTCACTCCAACTACCTAGCTGTATGACCTCATACATGCATCTGATGAAGTCAAACATATGACTGCTGTGTACTAAGTACTGGGCAACACAAACAAGGTACACAGTCATGCATCAGCTTAAGGCAGTGCATACTGGAAAAAGGCACGAGTGCAGCCCAATGCTACAGTTAGACATTATTCACTAGAGATGTGCTCCCACTCCTATGACTACAGCTACAACCAATGTCAGACTTAGGAGGGGAATCAGCAATAAGTTCAATTGATCCTTAACCAGATGACTCAAGAAACACTCTCTGGAATCAGGCTGGTCAGCTGTGAGTTTCAGCTGATATAATGTATGATGGGTGGTACCAACATCTCAGCAAACACTTCCCAGATTGGAAGTTGGGGCTATGCCTCTCTCCCCTTCTTTTCTGAATAAACAGAAGACCAGAACAAGCTAAATAAAGCTCTTACTAGCTGGCGAAGCAGCTGCAAAGAACAGACAGTTTTAGCTGCGGGTGAGGTCATGACCTTCTCTCAAGCTGTCTGTCCTTGTGAGAATGTTCCAATCTATATCTGGGATTGTGTGGTGAACCATTCTGCCTATTCCTGCATGAGTAGGTCTCAATGGCCACCATCATCCTGGTCTCAAAGGTATGCTAAACGCCTCTCTATATTCCATCTTTAAATTGGCTGCAATGAAATGCTGTTGCGTATAGCAGTTTTTCAACTTATGCTCTTCCATGAGACAATGAAGGCAATATAGGCATATGTGTCTGCCTGTAACCTCATGGCCATACTGACACTAGGCATGCCAACAGAGGACTTTTCAGAGAGCGCAGCAAGAACTGTGACCCAAACTGTGTGAGCAGCAAAAACAGAAATAGCAGGTTTAGAATGTGAGTAGTCTTATAAATCTGGCACATTACATCAAAGTATATGTCAGAAAAGGGGTGTGGACATCTCTGAGCATGGGATTATCCACTTCTTTTTGCCAAACTCTAATTAGTGGAAAAGACAAACCCAATCAATCACTCAACACTGAACATTCCCCAGTGTTGCATGTTTACTATTACTGTTGCCCCAAACTAAGCATTCCCCTTTCCAGGGCTCATCAAGCCTTGATTATGAAAGACTTCTCAGGTCTGCTTTTGGATCACACTGTAAAACGTATCCTACATGTTTCCTAACCACAACAGGGCATTCTGTTTTTACCAGTCAGGTATTAATAAGCACTGACATCCAAACACTGCACATTTCTGCACATGGCTGCAGCAAGACTGCTACCATTCCCCACTTTGTTAATAACTGTGCCTCTGACTTCATTCACAGAACAGTCAGGCACCCAATTTAAGTTTATGTTTACGTAAAACAGAAGTAAGATTCCTCTGGGGCATTCACACTTTCTCTCCTAGACAGCCTTACAGTAACATGGATTCACCATTAGTAAAAGCAAGTAGGGTTTCATCTACTACTTGGGGTAGAAAAGTTTCTTTTTCTTCAGGAACAAGCCCTGGCTCTCCTCCCTGCAACATTTCCACTTTCCGATAAATTACTTGCCAAAATGCTGTACAGTACTTTTATGAACTCCATTTACTATTACAGTTTCTTAAACAGAAGATACTGATTGTAAACTAAATCCCTCACACTGGCTTTTTCTTGTATTTCAAAATATGAACACTTTTAATCGTACTTCTGTAGTTACATTCTTCCAGGCACTCAAATAAAATCAGCTTTTTCATCTTACAATTTTTAATGTTGTTTTAGAAACTACTGTATATCTTTGATCACATTCAGACAGCATTAGGATAAATGCTATGGCATTAACAGGAGTAAAACATGCCACATTATTAGACCTTTTTTTTAAGGCCAAAACACCTAACTAGAAGACTGATACCATTCTGCTTAATCTCATGCCTTATAAAGCAAACAGCAATACAACTCAAAATAAACACACACATCTGTCATTTATTATTTTACCTGTTACTTGAAGTCAGCATTTGACATTAATAAAGGTTTTCATCCTTCCAACCTTTAATTTGCTCTTTTGATGTCTATTTTCTGCCTTTGCAGGTCATGACTTTCAATCCAGATAGATGAAATTGCTTCAATAAGAAACCTGTGTGGCAGAAACCTTAAAAATGCAATATGACTGTGCCATTTCTAAGTGTTATATCTTGGAGCCTATTTATTCTGAATCAAGATGATTGCCTTCTTTCTCAAGCAGCTGAGAACAGGGATGTATTAGACATTAGATAAAACTATGGACACCACTTAAGTGGCCATGTAATTTTCCAGTCGAAGTGTTCGCTTCTTTCTGCACACTTACTTGAAGGCCAAATAGACTAGAGTTTAAATACAATACACTTTACAGATGACAAGCTACAAAGTTCTGCAGCAAAACTAAATAAATAAATGAAAAATAAAATAAACCCATATGATAGCTCTCTAAACTAAAAGCAAGAAAAATGTTGCTTGGTCAAAGAATCTATTACAAATTCCCAAACAATTTCAGTTGACCACATATTTTGTACACACAGTACCACTTGACTAAAGAATGGGTGATAAAAATACTACTTAAGAAAATGTGAAGCAGCTGATAGTAATCTGAAAAATAAAAATCATATTCATGTCTACTACTACAGAAAATACCACAGTGCAGCTTTCATCTACATAAGAAGGAAATGGATTCTTGTTCTGCAGCACAAGGAAGCCTACTAAAAAAAAGCCAGAACAAGAAAATGTAATACCTGTATAGACAAAACATGCAATGTTAATGGATGCTCAAAACTACTTAAAATAGAACTAGTCCTTACTTCCCTTACTTCTATGATTTGAAAGTGCTGAACTGCCTCCCAGCCAGTTCACATTCAGAAGTAGGTGACTCTACTACATGTCACAGATCACATCCCCAAACAAAACAGTTTCCCTCAACTGTATCTTGACATCCTCTCCATTAAAATCATGGAACAGATGGGAAACAAGACCCTCCACTGCACATTACCATACCCACCTCAACTACAATCAACTTAAAGAATGCGGACTCAACTCTCACAAAAAGTAAAGATTAAATGGCATATAACAGTGGCCCGCAGACCATGTACTGTTATAACACCTCCATCAAGACAATCCAGGATACACATTCATATGCCTTCTCCAAGTCAACAAAACACATGCAGACTGTACTGGTGAACGCCATAACACTACAATGTCTAGACAAGAATTAAGAGTTGATCCCCTCTTCCAAGCTAGAAATGAAATGCAACGTTCCTTCTGAATTAGACTAAGCTAAATAATAAATATAATTAAATATTAACAATATCCAAATAATAAATATTATACTGCATAGGTCAGTTTTGAACACATACCAAATATTGTGTTCATTTATTTTTCTTTCGCATACTGTAGGTCCTAACCCATTAATATAAAAGCCAAATGATATGTAATGCAGATAAACCAGTGTGTTTTTCAACTATTGGCATTTCTATGATTTTAAGGTTTGATGAGGTAAGCATAAATATATTTCATGAGTAAGCTTGTATGACTTTTATATAACATAATAAATTCTCACATCAGTTAGCAGAGATGATTTAAGTTGGTTACGAGTTTCCTGCTTATGCTCACTATACTTGTAAATTCTACTGAATATGTCAAAATTCAGAGACCCATGCTAAGATGCTAGACTTTTAATAATTCGGGGGTCACAGTAGCTTCCACTGTCAATCCCCATTAACTATGGATAAAATGTGTCATATTACACAACTTAAATAATTCAAATGATGGTGAGATTTACACCTACATATCGTGCCTTGTGTTGCAGTTAGCAGTGAAATGCATCCTAACAAAAAGTTAAAAAGTATAAACTTGTTTTACACGGGTATTCCCCCATCCCATGCACACACTGTTAATTAATTGGCTGTACAAATTATCAAAATGCAACTAAATCATTAAGACAAACGAGAGAAATCAGAGACATTTTCAGAAGAGGTTTTGAGTGTAATGTCTTCTGCAACACTATTAAACAGTACCAAACATAACTGGTTCTCAGTTTTCCTGTTTAAACAAGACAACTACGAAGAGACAGTGATCACAAAATTTTTGCAACAAACATATATATCAAAAAGCCACAGTCACATCATAGCTTTTCTGTTTTGATCAGTGGAAAATTCCACAATGAGATGTTCTCACATTTACAAACACCTGAGAGAGAATCACAAGTTGGTCGGACATCAGCAAAATGTTCTGGACCAAAACTACAATTGTTAAATTCTGACTGCATCACAGAGTTTACAGTCTCATCTATATTTCATCTGATTGGACATTTACACCTGAGTGTTTATAGATTTTTTGTGCAGTTAGCATAGATGACTGAAGCTCTGACTTGTTACGGAGCTGCTTCCTGTTTCTAGGGTACATGGTTTGATTCTTTCCACCTTCACTTGTCTACTGTGCAACTCTGATTAAGTCAATTAACCAGACAATGCTCCTGGGTCATCCCTGAAAAGGGCCAGTCATGTCCAATTGGTTTATCTGGTCAACAAATTGATAAAACAAAATAAAAAAAAATACAAATAAAATAATTTCTCCCAAAAATGATATAAAAGTGATGCTGGTGCATCAGTATTCAGTCTTCAGGAAGTACTGACTCAATCCTTGTTGCTAAGCTGCTGTCACACTGTCTGAGCCATGCATTGCTTCTGCCTGTTTTTAATAGTAATCCAGTTAGTAAGATGCACATTGTGCAGTTCATATGTTTATGCATATGTTGATTACTTGGAGATTTTAGATAAAACGTCTAGTCTGATTTAACTAAACAATGTTTTCTTACAGACAAGTAAGTTCATATTCAGTTATGCTGCTGACAGCCTAGTCAGTATCCTGTTTACGACCAAGTCTTACATTTTAATTAAATTTCTGTCAGTACATCAATAGATATATCAAATTAGTACTGTGTCAAAAAAAGTGTTGTTAATATCTCAGTCACATAGTGTGTGTTAAGCCAGAAATAACTAGCTAACAGACACAGAACAATTCCTTTGTTCTTCACTACATCACAAATATTACAGAAGTACCATTTTCAACTCAGTCCATCTTAAACTGTCCTCACTAAGTTTAGTGGGACAGACAGCTGGAGCTGTCCATCAGAGAACACAGGTTTATGTTCTGATGATGTCTGTGGTGGACAGCTGTAAGTTATAACAGCTGGGTCACATACAGTGCAAGTCTAAGGATATGTCTGGATGGTAGGTTGTACTCCAGGTTATCAGATATTCTACAATTCAATGCAAACAAATGAGGCTACTCACTGTCCCTTTGCAAATATTTTTGTTGTTTTTGTGGTGAGTGAGTGTTTTGGTAGGAACTGCTGTGGTATCACACCTGACAAACCTTACAAGCAGTCTACAAGGATACCACACAACTGCAAATCAGACACAAGATCTCTGGCATACTTATGGACACAAGAAACTGCCTTTGGCTTTACTTCTAACAATTTATCTAATCCGTATCTAAAGTAAGTTAATTAATCTTAAATACTGTAAGTTTTACTTTTTATTAATTTAGCTGACTTTTAAATAATCCAAGTTGCCACTGTTAAACAACACACTTCATTGTATATACTAACCCTCTAATGACCTCATAATTAAGCTGATTTTTTACATAATCAAAGACACTATTAAACTTCCTACTTCAGAATACATACTGATCCTCCTACCTCATAGTTACACAGCTATGATACAAAAAAGAGGCCTGTCTTGTCCAAGAAAATTAACAATATGAGGTCATGTCAGGTCAAATTTCTTCCAAATGACAAACTGGGCTAAGCTGCACTCTGTAACTTAACAGACTGCATCACATGAAAGAAATGTCACCACTGCATAATGGCAGACAGGTTTTCCACATACAGCACTAGTAACCTGGGTTTAATTATTAAACTAGGTGCTTGCAGGGTAAGGAGTCAATAATATTAAGACATAAAATATCAACTCTCTTCTCCAGGGGAGACAGCGCATTCCGCAGGGAATCCTTAAAGTCTACCAACTCACCGCACTCCCAGAAAATGTGTTCTCAATTAGTTCTTTCTTCCCCTTCACACCTCCAGCATTTGCTGTCTGCCTTCACACCTCCAGCATATGCTGTCTGCCTGAGGGAAAATATCTAAAGTCTACTTGAGGTATAAAAATATCTATGTAAACATTTCCAGGCAAAAATCCTAAATCTTTTAGATTTGGTTGCATATTTTGGAGACATACACATATCCTCTCATTGTTTCTTTGTGAATTGCTTATCCAGTCTCTCTTCCCAATCCTTTCTAACCCCCTTATTTATTCTTATATTTATCTTGCAATATTTTATATGTTCTACTAATTATTCCCTTTTTTATGGCAGCTTCTGTTCTAGATTCTATTAAAACTCTACCAGTGCTGGTCTTTAGTTTAGGACCCCCTATTTCTTTCTCTCTGTCTGTACTCCGATATCAATCCCTGATAGGGAAGGCAATCTCTAACCTGCAGTCCACATAAATTCTTGGCGTCTTCCCATTCTATCATCTTTCCCTCTGTAGTTATTTGCTCCCAATACCTTGGTTCCTTTGTCAGTTTTCTCCAATAAATTCTAGCCCCCTCTTGCCTACTATCTGCATCCCTAATTGCAGTCATCCCTGTCAGTAGAATCTCCTTTCTTCCATTCCCGTGTTGGTTTACCTCTTAGAATACTGCCTGCTACTTTATGGATATAATATTCTATAGGATTATTGCTATTTTCCTTAAAGACCTACATCCAAAATCCCAGTCTCTACTTTTTTCTTGACCTTCCCCCGTTTCATCATCATCCCTTTCCACTTTGAATTATACTTTTCTGCTTGTGCTATGTACAGGAGTCTTAACTGTGTAGCTCTGACATACCCCTTCAAATTGGGTAATCCCAATATGCCCTGTTCTGCTGGAAGAATCATCTTATCCCACTGACTCTTACGGTCTTCCCCGCCCAGATAACGTCCTTCAGCTCCTTATTAATTGCTACCCACAACTTCTTATAAAGTTGATAAAAATATGCCTGACCTATGTATAAGACTAAAGGGACTAAAAACATTTTAACTGCTTGTATCTTACTACCCATATCCATATAACAAAGTTTCCATTTTCTCAATGTTTGTATTATCTTCTGTTTAGTCTCTTCCCATGTATCCTTAGCTGCCACACTAGAATCATTTTTAATCCATACTCCTAAATACTCCATTTTATTATGCCCACATAAATATGGGTATGCCTGAACCAGTTCATGTGTGGGTACATAATTTACTGCTACTGCCTTTGTTTTAGCTTCATTAATTTTGTATCCCGGAAAGAACTGAAACTGTCTCAAAATGTTCCACGACATTGTAATGTCTTTTTCTGGTTTTGCCACGTATAAAATAATATCATCTGCAAATAAAGCCAGCTTTTCTTGACTGCCATACCAATTATATCCTTGAATTTCGGAGTCCCTTTTTTGTTTGCCAACAGTTCAAAATATAATGCAAATAATAAAGGGGAAAGAGGACACCCTTGCCTGGTTCCTCTGCTAAAACAGAAATTATCAGAGAGGACCCCACCCACTTTAATTTTCACCTCCGATCCCTCATATATCCTCCTAATCAACTTTATATTTTTTCAGGAAATGCAAATGCTTACATTGTCCTACTCATGAAGTCCCAGTTTACTCTGTCAAATGCTTTCTCTTCATCAAGACCCACCAACAACAATGGCATTTTCTTATATTCTGCTTCCCCATCTGGATCATCAATGTTCTGTTAATGTCAAATGTTTGCCTCCACTCCACAAAACCATAATGATTCATAACTATCAGCTTTGGCATCTTGGTTTAGGATTGAAATGAGCCTGTATGAAGCTGGATCTAATGAATCTTTACCCTCCTTTATGTATTACAGCTACCACTGCTTTCTTCCAAGATGGTGGTACTTCTCCTATTCTTAAGATACTATTAAAACCTTCCAGATCTTCATCAGTTTTTTTCCTCCTAGCTACCAAACTTCCATAGGAATAACATCTATTCCTGGGGACTTTCCTGCAGATTGGTTATACATCACAATTTTTATCTCATCTCCTCCTATCCTAACCATTAGTAATTGAGCCTCATCCACCTCTAACTTTGGCATATTTAATTCATCCATAAACATTTCCATTTGTATCTTTTCTTGATTTTAATATTTCTCCTTAAAGGTCTGCTTTACAGAGACTCTCGTAAAATTTCTGAAATATTTCAAATACCTCTACAGGATCCCTTGTTATAGGCTCGCTAAGTTTGGCGACAACCCTGTCTACTTTCTGTTGCTGGAGTTGTTGTGCTAAAAGTTTTTGTGTTCTAGTGTTATTATCAAAAACAGTTGATTAACAGCAATCTTTCTATGCTGGTGCATATTATCGAGGTAACCCCTTATTTTCTGCATAGCATTCTGCAGTTAATCCTCTTGTTGTTCTGTGAGATTCCCCCTATTCTGCAATACTTATTTGTCAGTCCCTCTAAATAATTCTTATTACTTCTTAACCACAGCTCCCTTTCTTTTATTTCCAGCCTATTTTTAAACTCCACCTTAATTTTATCTCACTGCCTAGCTATACTCTCAGAAGAAATTTCTATCCTCTTTAACAGCTCCTGAATATAATATCCACTAACCATTCCTTAAATTTCTCTCTTTTCAACAGATAAGTGGAAAAGTGCCAGTGTCTCGTTTTTATTTCATTGCCTAGTGCTTTTAGTTTAGCTATTACTGGTGCATGAGCTGAAATGGTTATTGGGTGAGCATCAAGACCTACAATTAAATGCACATGTTCCTCTGAAATGTAAATTCTGTTTAGCCTAGCCCAGTTTTTATATCTTTGAGAATAACATGTAAATTCACTCGAAATTCTTGTTACTGAATTCACATCTTCCATGCCAAATATTTTCATACATTTCTTTAAAAATCTACCCTCCTTTGCTATATTTTCCCTTCCGGGCCCTCAGAATTTTCTTAAGCTCCATTATAGCAGTTTTAGGTAGAGTGCAAAAGCATACTACTTCAATCCTCCTTCCTTGCTAGTAGCCCCTCAGCACTACACATCTGTCATTATCTTCTTCTATCAGTATTGGAGCTCCTCTTGCAATTTTTATAAGTACTCCTTTTTTTTCCAGGTATTCTGCTGAATAACCTTCTTGAAAACCTTTCTTTATCAAATTCACATGCCCAGTTCTTTCTAAGTGCATCTCCTGTAATACATCCATTTGCACGCTACATTTTTAATACAGTTCACTCCTCTTTCTTGTTTGTATTTATCTGTGAGGCCATTTACATTTAAAGACATTAATGAAAGCATCACTGTATTAAAAAGTTATTATTCCCACCTGTTATGTATACCACCTTTTTTGTTAACTGTCTAGTTCCAGCTTTTGTGTTCATGCATACACTGTTTGACAGTTTCAGCTTTTATACAGTTTTTTGTCATATCCATCTGAGCCCATGTCATATCTTATAAAACGTTTTATTTTATTGAAAGCCCTCAAAAAACACACCCTGAATACCTGCCTAAAACATATTAACTTAGTACTAACACAAAGCTATATACACCTTCAAATATTGAAGTTTTATGCTCCTAATAGCAACAAAAGTCCCAGACTGACAGCCACACTCACACAGAGTTAACCTAAATGAAAGGCTATCTGTGCTAAGAGGCAAGCTGTGCTTCTACTACCTGTTGACTGTTTTTGCCTTATCTTAATAGCTCTCCCAGCTGGGTAAACCCCCTGAATGTTTTCAGAGAACATTAACTACCTTGGGAAAGCCCCTGAATGCTCAGAGAACACTAACTACCTTGAAGAAAACACTGAATGCTTTCAGAGAACATTATCTCCTAGCTAATTTCTCTCCCCCCCCCCCCACACCCAGCCAATCACTCTCCACCAGACTATAGCCAGTTTTTCTTTATCAGATTGTCTCCATGGAGAGATGAGAACCAGTCAGCCAGTTTCTCCTTATCAGACTGTTTCCATGGAAGCATGAAGACCAGCTGCAGAATTTCTACTGAGCATACATGTATTTGCTAGAAAAAAGCCTCATAATATTCAATGTTCTTTTTCATTAACTTAATCTCTCTTAAAACTTACTTCTTAATCTAAGGCATTTAATCCAGTCATTCCCCCATGCAAGAATAAGAAAAGGCAGATTCATTGTTCTGTTATCATGGTTTTTAGCCAGCCTTTTTTACATTACAATGCCTACAGTTCTTAAAACTGAACAACAAGAAAGAGAGAAGGGAGAAAGAAAAAGAACAGCAGCATCTGTTTACAATCCCCATTATACTTGCAACTAACTGAGAAAGCTTTACTTTATAGCATGTAAAGAAAACCACATGCCACAAAATTGGTACTAATTAAGAAAAAAATATTTAATTGCATTTAACTTTCTCCTTCCTCTTCCCCTCCCCAAAGCAATTTTCCAAACATTAATGACATGAAGGAGGTCCTATGCTTTAGAGTCCTTAACAAGTCCAACAAATTCTGAAAAAGTCCAACATTTCCTAATTTTCTTTTTCTGTCATATTTTACAAATATAATTGCTCTATTGTAATCCCATATTAAGCTACTGGTTTTATTACTATCCATCTCTGAAATCCTGTCTCTTCTTCATTTCCAACATACTCTTGATTCTTCTAGTCTACTCTTGTGCTCCTTTCCTTCTCTCCATTTTCTGTTGAAAATTTTGAAAAAGCTTCACAGGTACAGTCCCTCTATGGTCTTTATTACCAGACAAACATGAAGCAGAATCTCCTTCTGTTTCACAGTTTACGTTTTGTTGGACAAACTTTTATATTTTCTCCTTAACATGTACTTCATCAAAAAATGATTTTGTCCCCCACGGAAGAATACCTTGAAGACAGCTCTATACAGCAATTTGAATCTCACACCTGCATCTCAACTTTCCCTGAACAGTGGAATAAATTTGCTCCTCTTCCATCTGGTGTATAAAGAGAAATCATTCTCCACAAATATTCTGCTGTCTCTCACTTTTAGTACCTTGTCTTTCTGCCACAGTTTTGTCAAAATCGACTCCTTCTGCTGGTAGTACTGCATTACTATTAAAGGTCTAGGCTGCTTTCTTACAGCCAGATTTGGAGCATACACACTATGTGCCCTTTCAACTAACAACTCCTGTTGTGGAATACCGGTCCAGTTGCTTATTTGTGCTTTCATAAAATTAATGCAGTCTGTTCCTTCCAGCTTCTCTGGGATAGCTAAAAATCTCAGGTTTTCCCCACATGCTTGATCCTCTAATTCTATTTCTTGAAATATCTCTTCCTGGGCAATCTCATATTCAGCCAGCCTTTTCTTCATTTCAACCTTATTTTTGCAGTTTTATAATCTCATCTGAATATCTGTTTGAAGTTTCTTCCATTTTTTCTAGCCTTCTGTTTGTGTTGATATACTCCATCAGTGTTTTGTTTATTTTAACCAGGTCTGCATGCAGTTGTCTTATATCTTCCTGCAGGTTATTGGAAGTCATGTCTGAAGGTTGCATTGCTTTTTGCTGAGCTACAGAACTTTCCCCAGTCAGTGTTTCTTTCTCACTTTTTGCAGCTGATTTTTCCAGGTCTACTGCATTTCTTTATTCCTGGCATCCAGGTAGTGCACTTATTAGCTAGTTACTGAAATGTACCCCAAAACACAATTCTACTGGCTTTCTCTGCTGCATTTCTTTTTTCACACTGGCAGAGCTAGAAATAAGCTGCTACTCAATGTGTAGCCATCTTGTAAGTCCCCAACTGCTTACCTTGATCTGGTAGAGGCCTCAAACACCATCTCGCATACTGTCATTACAGAGAAGCTAATCAAACTGAACTGTAAACCCCTGTATAACCTGCTGGACAGCAAACTGATTCAGTGACATAACCCAGTCTACTAATGTAAAGGCATGCTCACATCAAAAAGAGTTCTTACAAGTTGCAGCCCTCAAGGATCAGTCCTCAGGCTGCTTCTCTACTATATTTACTTCACTCATGACAAGGTCAACGTTAAAGCCTTGTGGCTGACCAAGTGTGAGGATGACTTTAAACTCAGGCCTATCATAAACTCCCCAGCTGACCATCTAACAAGGACACATAAATTGTGCCACAATCATAGCCTTAAGATAAATGCTAAGAAATGTAGTACAGTATAATTTGGAAAACATGGACATATATTCACCTACCACAAAGATTACAATCCTTTGAACACTGACACAGTTATGGACCGGGTCACTTTCATTGACAATTCATCCTTTGACCACCATGTGTCTATTGTCATTGAGAAAGCCTTTCATTTTACCAGACTGACTACCATGGGTATCTCTCCTAGCTAAGAAAAGTTACTACTCCTTTCCAATTTTCTCTTATCAGACACAAAAATAGTATAATGCCCCTTTCAGAATGCATTTGTCTAAACATATGACTCAGCTCAAAAAGCCACAGTGTTTCCTCGCAAAGAAATTTAAGGCCATACCTTCCACATACACAGACTGCCTTAAAGCCCTTTCTCTCTTCGCTGTTTCTTTTGGACATCTGAGGTGGGCCACTGTCTCACCAAGAAAGTGTCATAATGTCTAGTCCAATGTGACCTTGAACAACACTGCAAAACAAACACCACCTTAAACACCTGCTCAAAGAAATTAAACTTCAACCACTGCATAAATAGGACTTGCTGGTGTGATAAATCTCTCTCTCTCTCTCAAAAATCCAACATTTATGTAAAATACTTACTTTAAATGTTAAAAGAGTAGCAACCTGACCCATTTTCAAGTGTAATCTGGAAGCATGTATGGAAAATCATAAATTCACCCAGGTCTGGCCTCCCAAGCACTTACTGGAAGAAGAAGAAATCGGGTACTAATTACTTTCTGTTGTAAGGCCCTGACAAAATATGATCTTGCAGCTAGGCTACAAATGACATATCTGGTCAACAACCTAGTATGAACCTATTTCCCATCACAGAAATATGCAACCCTATAATTAAACAGCTACACAAGTAAATAAGTATTTTACCCAAATAGAGGAATGAAAAATTTGAAATGCTGCATTAAGTGTCAGTTGTTGTTCTGTAGCAGCCTATACATATTTTTTATTAAAATGAGTACAGAAGTACAATTCTTTACATTTGTAACAGATTTTTACAACTTGAAATACACACTACTGAGAATATGCATTTAGAAAGAAATGTGGTAAACTTCATTACCACAGGAACCAGTCACCCACTTACAAAGGACTTGGCTCAAATTAAAGCACTTGAAAGCTTAAGAGATGCATGTTCTACATTTTCCTTTTCCAGTTAAAACCTCTGAATCATGAACAAATATATATACTCCTAGCAAGATAATTCAAGTATTCTATTGACAGTGGGGTTTGGGTTAATGACTTCTCAGTCACTATCTTGAGGTACAGAGTGCCTGTAGGCTTAGCTAAGTGAAACATGACTCTAGAGTGAGATTAACTAACCTAAGGGTGGCCTAACAATATTATAATAAAAAAACATTTATCCATGGATACACTATTAATACAGTCTCTATGCAAGTTAAGAACATTTTAACATGGGTATAACAGCTTCACAGCAGTTCAGAATGATGTATTTCAAAATACTTTCCTGAAATTCTGAAACAATATTGTCTGCAATATGTACTATATATACACACTTAGGTACTTAAATGTGCCCATTTATTTAACACAAAACATTCAGTGTCTGCAGATGGAAAATAAATCATTTGGAGAACAGCTACTACACAGGCTAGTAACTAAAAAAAATTTTTTTTCCATGCCTAATCCTAAAAGAATAAAAAGTGAGCAAATAGCTAATCAAAACAATAGTCAGCAAACAATAACATTTTCCATTCTTTGTAGTTTGTTTGAATTTTTGTTGCTCCAGTAATTCTTGAGCTCAGTATGGTATTAATGGTCTAGCTCAAAATAAATGGAAATAAGGAGCAAAAATGCCTGCTGGCCTTTCTACTATATGATGAAGTTTTATGATGTATTACTTTCAAATACACACTTTAAAGATATCACACTGAGTTCTGAACTCAGTTAAAGTCCCAGTACTGACTGCATCATGCATGAACTATTTAATAAATCCACTGCTTGCTCCATTTGGTTTATTAATGAAAGTCATTCACAGCTTAATGCAGGATTTATTTATGGTAATGAGGCATGAGGACAGTGGTTACAAAAAATGTGAAGAACAAAAGATATACATGTTTCTTTAGAATCCCAAAAAGGGCAAATTCTACTTAAGCTCAATGATTCACTCTAAAACTGTCTGCATGTATGGCATGACAGGCTACAACAACATAATAATCACTATTTAAACAACTCAGAAAACAGCTTTTAGTTATGCACAAAGGCCAATGTGAAATGCATATCTTAATACTTCACATGTACTATTCTTAACGAGATCTCATAGACCATGGAAGAAAAGAGTATGTGATATTATGAGTCACTTCACAACATGCAGAAAATAAAGTAACTGCTGCCATTTCTCAGCCTCCAGTTTTAAGCAACTATTTTATTTCAGCAAATGCTAGAAGAGAAATAATTCCACCAAACCAATTTACACACAAGAAGCAGTTCCTAGATCCAGAACAAAGTGAAGAAAAGGTTGGAAACATTCTGCTGAATCTATATGAAAAAGTTGGCATTGAAAATAAACATTTATAGTTTTTAAGAAAACTATTTACCCATATACTTATTAATACATAATGGAATACGAAATGACACAAATTTAATTTATTTTAACATTTGTTGACGGGGAAAGTCCAGTTAGAACATAGCTTATTTTCAGTGGAGAGCAGGGAAGAAACGCTCCAGATGCATGCCTTTGGAATGTGTGATAATGTGTGACAAATGGGTGATAAACTCAAACCGCATATATATATATATATATATATATATATATATATATATATATATATATATATATATATATATATATATATATATATATATATATAATGGACAGAAACATACTAGAAGCTATACAGTCTGAAGACTGTTTATTCCTCCATAATTAATATACATTTAATAGTGCACCCTCAATGACCTGCAAGAGTTTATAATATTAAACAAAGGAAACCTGTTACATCATTAAAATAATACCCACAAATATAACTTTATTCACATATGAGTAATTCTGCTACTATCTAAAATATATGAAAACCTACAATTCAACCCTGCCTGCTGTATATACACAAAGCATGGTGAACCCCACACTTTCCATTTCTGTTCAATTTATCTTCATTTTTACATAAAGTAGCACAAGTGACAGTCTGGTGTGATGTTTGCAGCACTCTTTTTTTTTTTCTCTGTACGTCTTGTTTTTTTCTCTGTACGTCTTGTTTGTTGACTTAACTTCAGGATGTCTGAGCAGCTTGATAATGACTCTAGCCAGGTGTCCAGAAAAACCAAGAAGGCACACTGTTGCATACTCCCACAATAGTGTTCAAGTCCATGGTAAGACCTCACTTGAACACCAAAACGGAAAAGAAAATGTGGTATGGCCAACCAAGGCACTTTAAGATAGGTGTGAATGTTGAGAAAGTGCAAAATTCACATAATGTCATTGAGTGCAGCTAGTTATACCTTTGGCAGTGTATGCACATCAAACACAGCACTAAGTTTAGCTTAGTTTTGATTACCTGTAATAGCACCATATTACTATACAGTTTGTAACAGACTAGAATTCACAAATATGGGGCTTAAAGCAAGTTTCTGATCAGGACATATACTTAAAATAAGGCAGATGCAACCATTATCAGACATACATCTGTGCATATTAACTGTCTTAAGAATAAAAAGCACCTTAGGATTACTGCCATGATTTAAAATCAGCTCCTCCAACTCACTGCACTAAAGAGCATAGTCATGTTTTACAATGCAGACAGTGTCAAAACATGAATGAAGTACATCACTACTATGGAGTACTGCAGGGGTTGGAGGTCACATCTATGCAGAAAACTCTGACAGAAGGCTAGATGATTGCCTCCCAAGACTGTCACCTGGACAAGCATGAATGTACTATCTGGGTCTTTGAATAGCTAAGGTTGGGACAAAAAGCAGAGTTAAGTAATTAAGTAAGAAAACAAACAAAAAGCAGAGGTCTATATTAAAACTCAAACAATCTTTCTCAAGAGTAAAGTTAATTTGGGCAATCAACACAAGCTATTAAGTGTGCATGAAAGAATAAGAGGCAGGCATATACACGAAGGTGCATAGAAATAAAATGCTGCAATCTAAAAGTTAAAGGCTTAAAAGAAAGCCATCGGCAGGATGAAATGCACACATAGCAAGTAGAAAGGATGAAAAAGCTAAGAAAATAACATACAAAGTGAGCCACTTAGCTCTTGGTGGGAGAGGAAGATGGACAAAAAAGTAAAATAATGGATTTTTTTTACAAGAAGGGGCAGTTAATCAATAGCAGTAGAAGATAATTTCCCTTTTCCGAGACAGTTTTCCTCCAACTAGAGTAATTAAGATAACGGTTGGAATGTCACATCTTCAATTACATGGGAAGGCTTTAGCAACCTTGCTATTAAATATATCTCATCTTACAAACTAGTTTATACAAAAAAAAAAAAAACACTATTATCAGAAATATTGGAGTTACTTACTAGATGTAATTTTTAACAAAAAAAGTCTGTACACTGACATGACAAATTTATAGTATGCAATAACTGCATTATAACCAGTTTTTAGTTTTTTCTTCTTTCCCTTTCTCCTCTTTATATATCTAATTGTATTCCCTAACTACATTAAGTATAATAAGTGGTTATATTTCTATATTTATCTTCTTCATAAAATTTGTCCCTTATATTATCCCTCATTTTCTTATGTGATGTTAAAAACCTTTTATACTCCATTTGATGATGTAGTGACTTCTATTGTATATAGTGTATATACATTTCGTGTTATTAGTTTTTTGAATGTTTCCTTTTTGTATGTACTGTTTGTTTTGTGTGTTTGACTGGATGTATCGCTGTTAATATCTGAAAATTCAAATAAAGAGATTTTGGGAAAAAAAAAAAAGATAACGGTATGTCATTTTTAGCTGCAATCATTACATCCTAGGACTTCCAAAATAGCTGCAAACAGAGTGGCAGGCTTATAGTTTTCTTAGTGTGAAAACTGGGAAATTGTTAATACCACCAGTAAAAGTTATCAAGTTGGGTAAAATTCAGTTACTGGCTAGTAATGTCAATAAAGAAGACATTTAGGAAAAAATCAATCAAAAAAAGAGAAGAAAAAACTCTGTCTAGGAAGAACCTTGCAGCTTTTCAGCAAAAAGCAGTTCAAGTTTCAACCTTGGTACCAGAGATGGAAAAATAAATCAAATGCTCTCAGAAATGTTTAACATAGGTGAGACACTACAGGAATATATAAAGCCAGATGACAAAAGACTAAAAAATAGAAGTTTTAAGCAGCTATTCAGATGAGTTGATAAAACTCCAAAAATTATTTGATGAAATGAACAAAAGATTGGCTGAATATTAAGCTTCTCAGGAAAAAGAAGTCATGTCTTACCATAACATTCCATCTGAGTTGTTGATGATCTTCCATTCATCACTGATGGGTACGGTTCCGTGCCCTTGGAATAGAGTCGGCCAAATACTAAGCTAGCATACACCAAACTCTCAAGCCACGCTACTACCCACAATGTCCTTCATCCCATACCTCAGATTGAGTTTGTAGAACATATAGTAGAAACATATATTAAAAACAGAAATAAAGGCTAAGGCCATCTCTGCACAAAAACCCTAACACACCAAAATGACCCAAAGATCCGCCAGGAGCCCTTGGCGGGGGAAGGTGGGAGGGTGTGATGAATGGAAGAAGATCAACAACTCAGATGGAACATTATGGCAAGACATAACTTCTTTATCTGAAGTTGTTAATCTTCTTCCATTCCTCACTGATGGGACCGAGTCCCTAGCTAATACAGAATCTGGGTGGCCCTCATGGAAGAACATTCCGGAGTACCATAGAGCCAAAGGCAGCTCTTCCCCTGGAGATCAGATCCAATTTGTAATGCTTGATAAAGGTACGGGGTTTAGCCCAAGTGGCGGCTGCACAAATATCATCCATGGAAGCCCTAGCATGAAAGGCGACAGAAGCGGCCACAGCTCTAGTGGAATGAGGTTTAATGTGGCCAGGAGCCGATTCCTCCTCCAGAGCATAAACAAAGGAGATGCAATCCCTAAGCCATTTAGACAAGGTAACCTTAGATACTGCCGATCCCATTCTAGAGTCCGCAAAGGCAACAAAAAGCTGATCTGACTTACGAAATGACTTTGTCCTGTCCAAATAAAAATGTAACTGTCTGTAGACATCCAAGGAATGGAGACAGTATTCCCCTTTATTGGTATAATTAGGGAAAAACACGGGCAACTCAATGGACTGATTAATAGAGAATTCCGAAACCACCTTGGGTAAGAAAGTGGGATTGGTGCAAAGTGATACTCTGTCCTTATGGAAAATCAAATAAGGATGCATAATGCTTGCAGCTCTGATACACATCTGGCTGAAGTAACCGCCACCAGAAACAAGGTCTTCCAGGACATAAATTTTACATCACAGGTTGCAGCCGGCTTGAAGGGAGGTAGAGCCAAAGTTTGAAGCACCTTAGACAGATTCCATGATTCCACAGGTTGCCTAATGGGAGGTCTAGAATGAAAAATCCCCTTCAAGAAGGTCTTACACAGACGAGAAGATATAATAGGAATTCCATCTGAATCATCATGGAAATTGGAGATGGCAGCTAGATGCACCCAAATCGTGGATACAGAAGCCCCGTTAAGGAAAAGATCGTTCAGGTATTGAACAGAACCGTAGCTACTGGAACAGAGACAGGATCTAGAGACAGCTCTTGTGCCCACAAGGAAAAGCGTTTCCACTTGTCTTTACAAAGTTTTCTGGTAGAAGGTTTATGGGAGGCCAAAATAATATTTCGTACCGGAGAAGAGAGTGATTCAAGCCTGGCTACTAATGGAAGTGGAGCAACCAAGCTGTCAGTTTGAGCATGGTCAGATTTGGAGACGACAACCCTTGGGGATGAGAAATGAGATCCTGACGGAAGTTCAGGATCCAAGGAGGTCGAGCAGGTGTGGCTGAAGGAAGGGGAACCAAACCTGTCGAGGCCAGAACGGAGCAATGAGAATCATTCTGCTTCTCAACCGAGCAGCTTTCCTTAAGACCAAGGATATCAAGAGGATGGGAGGATAAGCGTACAGGAGACCCGCGGGCCAATCATGAGTCAGAGCATCTCTTGGGGACTCCCTGTGCGGAGGAAAGAGGGCAAAGTAGCTGCTGCACTTTGTATTGGAGGGGGAGGCAAAGAGATCGCAGCAAGGCCGGCCCCAGTGGCTGAAAATTTCCTCCGCCACTCTCTGGTTGACAGACCACTCGTGAGGAAGCAGGATGCATCTGCTCAGCCTGTCCGCAATCACAGTGGAACTCCCCGGGATGTGTGTAGATATCAGGAAACGGTTGGAAGCTATCGCCCACTGCCAAATTCTCATAGCTTCGTGGCAAAGGGTGTAAGATCTGGTCCCTCCCTGCTTGTTGATGTACCAGACCACAGACATGTTGTCGGATTGTATAGCAATTGGTCCGAGAGGAAGAAGAGGACGGAGAGCTTGTAACACCAGTAACACAGCTCTGAGCTCTAGAATGTTGATATGTAAGTTGACATCTAGAGGAGACCACGTGCCTTGAACAGATTTTCCCTGATAGGGCCCCCCCACCCTATCAGGGAAGCATCTGTAGTCACCGTGGGGTTGGGCTGAAGAGGTTGAAAGGGACGACACCAAAGACTTTTGTCCATTCTCATCCACCAGAGGAGATCCTGTTTGCAGAGATCGGTGATGAGGATAAGTGTGATGATTGTGCATCCATTGAGTTTGAAGAAGCCACTGTAACAGGTGCATATGAAGTCTGGCCAATGGAACAATGGGAATGGCTGCTGCCATGGAACCCACACAGCCTGCAGAACTTCCCTTGCAGACACTTTCCTGTGGTAGAGTATCACTTGCACTTGTGTTCTCAGTCTTAAGAGCCTGTGATGAGGAAAAGATATCAGGTCGACCTGAGTGTTGAACATAGCCACTATGAATTCCAGTTGTTGTGAGAGCTGAAGGTTTGATTTTTCCCAATTGATAGCAATACCCAGAGACTCCACCAGAGACAGAGTGTAGCGAAGGGCCCTGGTCAGTAGACGCTCGCTGGGGGTGGAGAGGAGCCAATCGTCCAGATAAGGAAACACCTGGAATCCGTGAAGTCTCAAGTGACCTGTCACCACTGCTAGACATTTCGTGAACACTCTGGGGGCCGTCGAGAGACCGAAAGGTAGGGCTCTGAATTGAAAATGATTGGCTCCCAGCCGGAAGTGAAGAAGTCTCCTGGAGTGTTTGTCCATTCTGATGTGGTAATACGCATGCTGGAGATCTAGAGAGCACATCCCCACACCCTCCCAAAGGAATGGAAGGATGGATTGAATACTGACCATGCGGAACTTGGTCTGTATGACCGACTCGTTCAAACGACTGAGATCCAGGATGGGCCCCAAGTCCCCTGTCTTTTTTGGCAATAAAAAGAGTCGGGAGTTGAACCTTAGTCCGCATTGATCTGGGGAGACCTGTTGGATGACCAGCTTTAGAAGAAGCTTCTTGATTTCGGAAGCTGCCTCCTCCCTTTGACTGGGTGGTACGTCGGGAAGGGAGAATTTAGGTCTTGGAAAGGATTTGAGGGGAATGTGATAGCCTCTGGTGATAATTCTCTGCAGCCATAGATTGTCGGTAATGGAGGACCAGGCTGTTTGGTGCAGAGAGAAATGCGCCCAGACAACTTCCAGAGGGAAGCAATCAGGCAATGCTTCAGGAGTGCTGATAGGGTCTACCGGAGAAAGAATCTCTGGAGACCTGATTCCGGTAACCCCCTCTGCCCCTAAAGGGGCGTCTTCCACCATCGGACCCCCCCCCCCCTCTGCCTCTGAAGGAGTTCTCACCACATGCGTCACGAAAGAAACCTTGTGATGTCTTGTGCCACAACTTTCCACTCCTCTGGTTCCTGGAGAAGGAACGCTGAGGTTTGGAGAAGTGCAGGCCCACGGCAGACAAGGTCTTTCCATCCTGCTCGCACCTGGCCAAAGTATCCTTGACCTTAGAACCAAAGAGCACGGAGGGCTCAATAGGGGTGTTCAAAAAGGAAGACTTAAAGGAATCCGGTAGGTCAGAAATGCGCATCCAGGCATGATGTCAGACAACCACGCCAGCACCTGCTGCTCTAGCTGCTCCTTCAGTTGCGTGTGAGAGCAACCTCATGGAGGAATTCGAAATCACTTCAAGGATAGCAAGTTGGGAAGCCACTTTGTCACGTGCTCCGTTCCGACACTTGACCTGCGAGGCTACCAGAGAGTTCAGAAATAAGGTCTCTCTGGAGTCTCGTAAAGTGTGCCAGGAAATTCAGCGAATGCACGGCAAAGGTCGCTGCAGCAAAAACACGCTTCCCTAACCTGTCCACCGCCCGGGACTCCCTGTTGGGCGGATGAACAGCAGGACTCTCTTCCACCAGGTCCTTTTTTGTGGCCGCCCCCACCACCACAGCATCTATTGGCAAGCCTTTTGACTAATGGGGTTGATCCTCTGGAGGAGAAAGTACCTTGTCTGATCTCCTGGGGATAGCTTCTACTGAATCCGGACTCTTCCACGCTCATTGCAAGATGAATTTGACCAACTCATCTGCAGGAGGGGTCACCCAGGAAGTAGTAAGCCAGGAGCAGAAAGCTTGTAGGAGTACGGATTCCTCCGGGGAAGGGGTGGAAGATTTCCAGTCACCCAGCTGACTCAAAATCTCCAAGATATCCCAAAAGGAAACACTGTCAGGAGGTGATCTAGGGGAACCTTCCCCATCATCGTAATCCATATCCTCAGTAAGGGACTCTTCAGGTGAGTCCATGTGTTTTCTTTTGCACACCCTCTTCCGAGTGGGTTCTTCGGTGGGGATGTCCAAAGAGGCCTCGGAAAGGGGGATGCTTTGGATTAGTGGTCCTCTGCTAAGGGCCGGCAATGGCAGAGTTTGGGGGGGACCAAAGGTGGAGCTGGAGGAGGGGGATTGCTAGCCACCAGCACCCTTTCCATAATCCGGAAGGCGGGCCCACACAAAGAGGGATGGGAGCCTGGAACCGAAGAGAATTAATCGGAACTGGGGTCACACCCCGCTCTGAATGGCCCACCTCCGAGACTGGAGTTTGAGAAGGCTTCAATGCGGATATAACTCTCGGATCCAACACGGGAACTAAAAGGACTACCGGGGCCGGAACCGAGTATTCCACCCCCAAAGCAAGGGGTTGAGTAAAGTGAGATGCTGTCAGAACTAACACCCACCAGGGCTTAGATGCTTCAGGCATCATAGTAGTCGGTGCCGAAGGAAGGGGTCCCGTTGAAAGCAATGGGCAAGGGGGCCTTGGAACCTAAGGATCCAAGGCCCCCTTGCCCGTTGCTTTCAACGGGACCCCTTGAAAGTAACGGGCAAGAGGGCCTTGGAACCGAAGGATCCCCAGCAGGAGAATACGAAGGAATTGAAGGAGAAGAAATACCAACACCCGGAGTGGAACAGGGTCTGGAGATTCCTCTTGCAGTAGTACCTGATCAATGAGATGAACAATGTCTATTTCGGAAATGCTCCTGGAAGACCTAACCGATATCCCAGAAGGGGATTCAGGCCGGTCCAGAACAGGACTGTAGGCTTGTCGGTCAAACAGATCCACAGAAGATGAATACCTGGTCCATGGTAAGGAACTCAACGGAGTCGAGGATTCTGATTTGAATTGCGTAAACGGTAAGGTCGGCACCGAGAGGAAGCTCGGAGCCGAAGTCACAATCAGGGTAGTAGTCAAAATCAGATCAGAGGTCGTCGGAGCTGGTGTCTGTAATGATGAGGTCAGTGCCAAGGTGTCCAGAACCAGATTGGTCGGAACCAAAGTAATCAGTGGTACAGTAGTCGTCGGTGCCCAGCCCAGAACCGACACTTCAGACTTCCCGGAAACTTCGCTCGTTGCCGAAATCGGTGGCACCGAGGCAGCGAGCTGATGCTCGGAGGAAGATCTACAGCCCTTAGATCGATGGGTCTTGCCCCTGTCACCAGCCAGTGAAGAGGGGTCTGAGGGGGAACGCTTCTTGTCCTTGACTGGAGGGGTTGAGACCTCCGCAGAAACAGCCTCCGAGAAAGGACAGGAAAGCAATACTTTCAGAATCAATTTGTTGCGCCGTTCATTCAATGTCAGTTGACTAAAACTAACACAAATATCACATGGGGGAGTTGCAGAAAGGTGCGAAACGCCCAAACAATAAACGCATTTAAAATGCAAGTCGCTGTTAGGTAATTTACCACTGCACAACATGCAGTGTTTAAAACCTGAAGTACCCTTTTTCTCTGACATACTAGTACTCACTCAGACAAAAGGAGAGAGAGAGAGAAAGGCAAGACTACCAGCAATGGTATGAAAAATTACCACGAGGGTGGTAAAAATTAAGGAAAGGCAAGAAAATACCCACAATGGTAACAAAAAGAATACCTGTGGGTATAGCTAGACAATGAAAAAGACACTAGTAGAAAAATTAGTGGAGAAATACACACTTTATATAAGTCAAAACTACTTAGCTGGAGAGCTCAGTGAAAACGCTGCTATATGGCTGTGTGGCAAACGAGATCTGGGGTATGGTATGAAGGGCATTGTGGGTAGTATCATGGCTCGAGAGTTTAGTGTACGCTAGCTTGGTATTTGGCTGACTCGGTTCCGAGGGTTCGGAAATGTACCCATCAGTGAGGAATGGAAGAAGATTAACAACTTCAGATAAACTGTTTACAAAATAGAGTTAGAGGACAGTGCATGCAGATAATACCTGTGACTTTCTGCTCACCAGAGAAACTAGAAGTAATAGAATGGATTAATGTTATAAAAGTACAAATAAGCAACTGGCCTGGTGTTCCATAATATGATTTGCTGAGGGGGCACATTGTGTATATACTCCAGATTTGGACAAGAAAAAGCAGCCAAGACCTATATTAGTAAAGATGCAATCATACCATCAGAGAAAGATGCTTATGACAGAACTGTAGCAGAAGAAAAAAGTATAAAACAGGGAACACCAAAGAGTTTGTGGAAAATGATTACTTACTACATACCACACAGAACAGAAGCAAGTTTATCCTGGCAGTTAGTGGATGCCAGGAGACAAGAATGCAATTTCAATTTGCTACATTTAACTGTCTTCATAATATTTTATTTGCTGGAGGACCAAACATATTTCTGGATGCAAAAAGCCTAAGAAGGGAGGCAGAAAGTTGAATGAGACTCTGCTTCTCATTCTTCTGATAACAACACAAGGCCACTCTAATAATTAAATCCTTCTTCTGTTCCATAGGAAAATGCTGAAGCAGCAGGAGAAAAAAAAAAAAACAGGAGCCAACTATAAGAATTAGAAGTGCCCTGGATTTGAAGCAAAGGCTGATGTTGGAAGGCTGAAGTGATCAGGAAGAAGAGCAGCAATAATGAGAAAGTAGTGAATAAATGGGAGAAATGTAAAAGATCAATCTCATTAGCTGTAGCTTAATCAGTAATAACGTACATGAGTACCCCCCTGGATGCGCAGTATCAAGTCCCGCCTAAGCCCTGAATATTCATGTTGTTGTCTTCCCCAGTCGGATATTTGGCACTTAGTTTCAGGGGGCACTACAATTACCTAATGTATTTTTTTTTTTTTTTTACATTTTTGCAGGGGGGCTGTGCCCTCCTGCACCCCGCAATTAAAAATACCAACTCTGAGATCGCACTACATTGAGAAAAAGGATACATTCTATGGATGATGTCATTGTCAAATCTGCACAAGCATAATTTGAATACAAAATTACGGCCATTTGGCATGTTAATCATGCAGGTGATGCCCACTCCATGTCCACATCTGCATGAATGGCCCAGGGAGGTATGCATGTACAGGATCGATGTTTATTCATGTTAACTATGGTTCTGCAAGAAGTGGATGTAACAGACTAGAAGCTTACTGGCTGTCAAACTGGTGGGAGGACCCTAAAGCATAAACCCTTTTATGTCATTAGTGTTTAGCAGGACACAATGAAGGGAATGATGAAGTAACTAAGTAAAAAAAGTTTTATTTTTACTAATATTTGTATAAAAATCATGATTTAAATTGCATGGTATATTGTAAAGCAGTTATGTATAGTATGCAGTGAACTGTATTTTAAATGTGTGGTGGGAAATAGTATCATCAGTGACTGTTACGTATGTTGATAGTTAAAGGAAGAAATTACTGTGTCTTAATTATAATGTATCAAAGCTTTATACTGTAACGGAAAGAAACAAGTTAAAGTTAATATAATGGGATCGTGGGATGCTGGTGTTCTAAATGTATACTGATCAATTATATGCAAATTTAAACAATAACTTTCCTGGTTTTAACAGAGGTGGAAGTCTAAACAATATACTTAGTTTAAGCTATTTAAGAGAGGATTTTTTAATACAACACTCCTGAAAAATAGAAGAGAATAATAAAATTATGACATAGTAGCTCTTTTTACATTTGCAAAGCTATTGCCCATTTATTTTTCATTGTACCTGTTTTTAGCTAATGACAAGGAGTAAACAAGGGAAAGCAATTAATCAAGAGAAATCTGACCAGTATATGTTCTGAATTAAATCTAAAGGGTTCTTTCTTGCATCTAAAAAGTTGCTAGCTATTTTACAATTAACAAATACTTTTAGTTAGTAACAATAAGTCCGCACGTGCAAACTATCAGGAAAGTTCTGAACAGGATGTCCTGACTGAACTTTTGATGTACTTACTTATAAATATAATTAACTCTTAAAGGGAAGATGAAAAGCGGTTCAGTGAAAACAAATTAAGTTTCAGACTGTGGAAAATCAATAGTTATACAAATAGTTGCCTCAATAGCATCCTTATTACTTATGCATTAAATATAATGGTGCAAAATATAGTCATTTAAGGGTAACCAATACACTTTTCTTAACGCTTAAAATTAAATTTACTTAAAGTATGGAAGTAGTTTTTCTTATATGGGGAAATAATGTCAAGAGAACAACATATATTGATCTGTGTAAGTGGGAACTTAAGCTTTAGTATGTGCTTTATTATGGTTAACCTTATTTTTAAAATGGATAATGTCTGTGGGCCCAACTATCAATCTGGGGCAACTGCCTGACATATGGAAGAGGTAAACTTCCTTTTAGAAAAGTGCATAGAGTTTCATGTGTTTACTGTGAATTAAAAGTGGTTGGGGGGTTAAAAATGTACTTTGATTTTGTTTCTTAGGTGTAATGAAGTAAAATGTCGAATAAATGTGACATGGATTAAAAATGAGAAGAAGCAACTATATAAATGGTCATCCTGCCATACTTTACAGTGCATATGTAAGCTGCAAATTAGAAATGTATGTTAAAAAGAATTGATATGTACAATATATCAAAGAAATATATATACATTTTTTATCAGAATGGCTGATATGCCAGTATTAACTTGGAATTTAAATGGCCTTGGATGCGTAGAAACAAAGGCAATGAGTACCAAATAGCAATGTTTTAGGAGACAAATATGGATAGAAATAAGCAAGTAAATTTGGGAAATAAAGGAGTTTGGGATGGACCTTTATCAGAGTACTATAGACAAAGGAAGAGAGGAATAAAACAGATTGTAAGAGGGGATGCAATAGTCAGAGAAGAGGGAAAAATCCAATAATGGTATATTATGTGGTAGTAATTAATCTGGCATGCATCAACAGTCTACCTAAAAGTACTACTACAGTACTTTGGATAATTTTGGGAGAAACAAGTTTTCAGCAAGGGATATTATTTATGGTTGGGGAGTGAAATCTGCTTTGTTATACTGAGGAGGTATCAGGGGAACATACACAGGAAATATAACAACACATGTTAGATTTCTGAAGAAGTAGAAACAAATAACTGGACTGGAAGATATGAACTTAGAAGCAGAAACTTAGACATAGTTTACATATTTTTCCCCATGACACAAAAACTAGGCTAAATTGAAAAGAATATTACACCAGAGAATAAAGCCTTGACAACTATCCTATAAATATATCCGATCATGGATGAATAAAAAACTAGTATAACCATGCAGGATAATTATGTAAAAATCTCGAAATTAGAAAGAAAGAAAATTATAAAGACCAGGAAATAATTTGTTTAGTAATATTTTAAAAGCAATAGTAATACCAGCATCTTGGAAGAAAGCTGTAGTGGCTGTATTATCCAAACAGGGTAAAGACCCTTCAGATCAGGCTTCATAAAGACCGTTACTATAAAATGTTTATGTCAATGCTAGGTAAAAAATGGCAAATATGTTACCAACGTTGAAAGTACAGATCACAGAGGTTATGTAGAGGGAAGGTATACAGCTGACAACATTAGTAAAGCAATGATGACTCAGAAGTAAGCATAATGTAAGAAAATATCACTACTGCTGATGGGTCCTGATGCAGAGAAAGCATTAGGCACAGACACAGTGTTTTTCCAAGTCTTTTTGGTGTACAATGGCTATAACAGTAAATTATTTACCCATGCATAAACAGGTTCAAAAATACCCAATCTGAAGCTCTTGATTATGGTTACAGATAGTAAAATACAAGCAGTGAAAAAGTTTCTAGTTCCCTTAAGTTTCTATAAAGCTTGGGTATATTTTTATCAACCAGAGGAGAAGCTGTGGACTAGAATTAATAAAGATTTGAAGGAATGTATTTGGGAGGGGAGAATGCAGGAGGTAAGTAAGATATGTTGATTCTTCTCAAAGAACAAGGCGGCTTAGGATCATCTGATTTCAAGACACGCTTTACAGCTGCCCAGTTAAACGTGTAAACACCATCAGAAAGTTATACATCAA
The DNA here is from genome assembly GCF_019279795.1 of Protopterus annectens. Classification (NCBI taxonomy): domain Eukaryota; kingdom Metazoa; phylum Chordata; order Ceratodontiformes; family Protopteridae; genus Protopterus; species Protopterus annectens. The sequence continues at coordinate 977,217,186 of NC_056730.1, read as the reverse complement.
ACTGGAACGGGACAGTGATGAAACTGGGAGGGAGGGGGTCAAGCATTAAACATAGAGAGTAGGAAAACAACAATAATCATACAGACTATTATTCTAAGAACTTAGCCAGCAGAGGAATGGGGAAAGCAGATTTTACCATCGGGAATGACTGCAGGTGGGGTTACAGACACTAGGCAAGAGGGGGCTGGCATTTACATGACAAAATTAGCAAACAGACAAAAGGTATTGAGTAAATAAAGTAAGAAATGTGAAAGAGTGGGATAAGGCCAAACATAACTTTAGACTCTCCTCACAATCGGACAGATTTGGAGCACTTTTGCAAGGAAGAGTGGGCAAATATTGCCAAGTCAAAATGTGCCATGCTGATAGACTCCTACCCAAGAAGACTGAATGCTGTAATTAAATCAAAAGGTGCTTCAACAAAGTATTACTTTAAGGGTGTGCACACTTATGCAACCAGCTTATTGTAAGTTTTTTATATTTTTCCCCTAACAGATTTGTTTGTTTCTCAAGTGAATTGTACAGGTTATAGGTCACATTAAAGGTTGGAAAAGTTTTGAAATGATTTATTGTGGTCTCATTTTTTATACCACAGAAACTTGGCATTTTAACAGGGGTGTGTACACTTCGTTTATATACATACACACATATATATATATATATATATATATATACACACACACACACCATAAATATTTCTCAGACTGGAAGACTTCCTTCCTAATGGACTTAAAGCAAACCCCAGTGTAAAAAAGTGACAGTAAAGCATAATGCAACTATAGACCATATCAATGTTTCCTCAGGTATCAAAAATATTTGAGACAACATATCGGATGGAAATTATTAAAAAACAAATGTGTGCATGCAAACACTGCAGAATCAACTTTTCTCACGTATTCTAGGCCATCTCAATTGGCAGTGATGATACTATAGGATCAGTGACAACCATAACTCTTGATTTATCCAAGTCATTTCACCTGATCTTCTGTTGCACTTGGCTCGCACCAGTCTATGAGACAATATACTAATCCAGTTTTCTAGTTACCTGAATGGCCAAAAGAAGGAAGTCTGCACTGCAGAACAGCAAACTCAGATGATCACTCTTTAATTAAACGGTCCACATGTCTTGTGTTCAGGCCCAATTTTTCACATAATCATGAATGACATAAGCGATCACAACACCTACTGAATGTAATATCTTTATGAAGACAGTTTCATACTGTATACCAGAACCACTAATGCCAGTTTTACTGATGAAGTTACAGGACCAAAATTCTTTGAAAAATGGGTCAAGGACAAAAGAGCAAACAGTAATTAGATTATGAACAATTATTTGAAGAAATAAATGTTTGCTTGTTTGGGAAAGGAAGACCCTATTCCTCTTGCTCCTTATTATAATCTCATTACAGATGGCAGATATTCTGAATAAAAGCAAATATTACATGTTTCACAAAAATGATGCACATGACTCTGTCTTTTCTTTGGGGACTCAAGAATGGGAAAACCGCACTTCTAAATCACTATTCTCAATCTTCTATTATTCAAACACTTGCATTTCAGTGTAAACAGCACATGCACTAACAAACATACAGAACAGTTGAGGTAGCAAAAACTGATGGTAACTAAAGCACAACATGATTTAAATGCTATTTTATAAATATCGCAGAAAGGATAGCATTCATTTCCCTGAGGGGAATCTTGTGAAAGACTAACCAGAATACAAATGCCTTGGTACACTGTTAGTATACATTACAATGAACTGGAAAACATACTAATGCCATAGTGAATGAAAAGGAAATCAGGATTGTTTTGAAGAATTACATTATACAGAAAACAAAAAAATTAACAAGCTAAAGGAAGGTAAATGCTTTAATGATGGATATTACACAATAGCTGAAGTGAATAATTTCAAAATGTTAGCATTTATCATAAACATGCAAGACCCATTCTGAAAGTCCCCAGATACGAACATTTCACACACTGCATTATACAATGCTCAGAATGGAAATACTCAAATATGTTAACAGTGTGTTTTATTTACTTACTTAAATATTCATTGTCCTGGGATGAGTACTGGTTAACCATGTCTTTACAGTCATGACCTGTACTGTGCAGATAATTTTCCTTTATTACAAATATCTTAGCAATTACTGAGGAGCTACATTTCAGAAATGAAACAACTGATACAAGCAACATGAATGCCATACAAAAACTAATTACACAGCTAAAACCTGATCATTACAAATAATACGTACAATTCAGGGTAGTTAGTATTCTTATATATATTATACAGAAGTTATAAGCAAAGTAATATATTAAATCAAAATATAACCTCTGCTGTCAC